>NC_054707.1:73851131-74151131 GCF_016097555.1 Gigantopelta aegis | reverse complement strand
GTAGGATTATCTATGTCTGTGGTGTTTCCAGCAGCTTTCGTATGGGCAGAAGAAGACTTGTTCCGAGTCACGGGAAGGGTGTCGGCTGCCATCTTGTGTTCAACGGCTGCGGGAACAATGATCAATCCAATTATTCTGGGTAACCTCATGCAGCAGTACACACCGATGTGGTACTGTTACCTACTTTCTGCAGACAGTGTCGTGTGTACGGCGGTGTTTTTAGTTGTAGTGTTTTTGTCTCGAAAATACATTAAGAGAAAAGCATCTTTTAAACAGCAACTTACTGTGGAAGTCACACGTGTTTAATTTCTTGTAGTTTTATTTCTTCTGTTTCCACCAATAAAATTAATGGGCCGAATTTACGAAGCCTGTTGGGGTTTTTTTAATCACAGGTGTTTAAAAGGACATACCATATAGTTTCAGGCCGTGAAAATGCACACTAAGTTTAGTTAATCTACAAACCTGTAACACATTTGGATAAAGTTACAACTGAGTGAAACGTTAGTCTGTGACTTTGAAATGGTGAAATACCCTCTAAAAATAAACTAAAACTCGACTCCATAACTGTTACTTCTCAAACGCACGTGCGTTTTTTAAATATGAGAAATGCCTTTTGTGATATTAAAATCACCAGGATGACCAAAAACACTCCGAATGTACGGAAATGGATAATCTAAACAATAAATTCTAAGTAAATTATTATTTCAGTTATCAAAAACGACTATAATAGTCAAAACTATGCCCGAGGGTTTAAAAACTAGGGTATTAAGCATTATAATTGTATGTAGTCAGTCATAAGCAAGGTTGTGGTTGAATTAAATTCACAATGGCACTTCGCATCACAAAACGTTTTGTCGGTTGGTTGTAAATTTTTACATGCTTATATGCCACTAGAGCTTCAAGCATGTCTGCCCCGGGGCCGAGTCCTGGATAGCCAGGGGTCTGCTCCGGGCCAGAAATTTAACGGACAATTTTGATATTTATTCAAAATATAAAATACTTATGGGGACACTTTACAAAAATAAATAAATTTTATTTGGTGTATATCCAAAACTTTTATTTAATTATATATAATATAAAATTAAACCTACTAATTAAACACCAATTTTTGAGCGGGCAGCCAAAATATTATCTCAGACTCTAGGTCATTAATTATTTAAGCCCTTGTCTGGGGAGGATTGGTGATTGGGTAGCCCAAGGGTCACAGGAAATACTCTTTTAATTTTAATTTATTATATGTCACCGTAGGAGTGCCGAAGTTATTGGTAACTAAAGCGTGGCCGGATGGGGGGGGGGGGGGGAACAACCAATAGCCCAGACCGTATGGGAGGGGGAAGGTGGGGAGGGGGCCAGCCCCCAGACACACCTATCTATCCCTACCACCTAAACCGCCTACGCCTAGGCGCCTAGCTCTATCCTCCGGTGGCACGCCCCCCCCCCCGACCCCCACCCAGCAAGTCCCCCCCCCCCACCCCGCCCAGCCGTTGTGCCCTCCAAAATCGGCACCCCTCATTTATTTAGAAGTGGAGTCCCTAGGAGAGGGACAAAATTAAACTAACATTTATGATAAATGGTGCTCCTAGTAAAAAAAATTTTTTTTAAAAGATCCGCACGTCTAGCAGGTCGTGGGTGCGAAACGTATCTTGTTGAGTGAAGACCCGAGGCGCCTCTCTGTAAACCAAGAAGAACATAAACGTTACGTCATTCAAAAGACACTGGCACCCTTTAATTTGGAAAACCAATGTCTGCCAACGTTTTGTCGTCGCCTGCCAATTAACACCTCAGCACATTTTAAAAGCATATGACTATTCAACATATGGTCATTTTAATATATATATATATATATATATATATATATATATAGAGAGAGAGAGAGAGAGAGAGAGAGAGAGAGAGAGAGAGAGAGAGAGAGAGAGAGAGGGGGGGGTGGGGTGGGGTGAGACAAAACAGCATTAATGTTTATGGAATGATTCAAGACACGATAACAGTTGAGCGAAGGCACTAGTTAAGATGGTAACATGCTATGCGAGGTAGGAGCAACATGCTCTGTGAGACAGGGGCATCAAGCCTGTGACATATCACAATACGTGCATGTGAATGAATAATTAAACTCAAAGCGAAAACAGAGATTTTATTAGTTTCCGTATATATCAAGAATGCAATTCATATGGCAAAAACGTCATTCAAGTCAATCAAGGAACAGCAAGACCATATGCTAACGAGACGGGGTTGGGGTAGCTGCCCCCCCCCCCCCCCTTCCCCCATCCCATTGCTGGAGCAAATATTCGCATTCAGGCAAAATGAACTGGCCTGAATACTTTATTTGTAAATTTGCAATCCATGTAAAATGTTGCATTGATTTGTATGGAACCCTATAGTAGTTTGGTAGTAATGTAAATATGAATAAACGTTATCAACAATGGGGCATTTTTGTTTAATTAGGAAAATATCAGCCCCACCTCTACAAAAACGGGAGTCCGTACGCATATGATCAAGACCACGTCATCGTCGTTTCGGGGTGGACGCGTCATAACGTTGTCCTGGATTACAGGAAAGAGACGTACGGGGCTGGAGGCCTCAAGATGACGACGAACAACGAGAACAGATTATGATTCCGTATGCGTTACCTTTGAGGGCAACCAACTGTGGAACATTCTGACAAGGCCCGCCCCCACATCGCTGACTTCCTCCGTCAGTACAACATAGATGTGTTACCATGCAGTGGAGAGGTATCCCAATAGCACAGCTCAACCATCTGATAGGAAGGAAGGAAATGTTTTATTTTACGACGCACTCAACACATTTGATTTACGGTTATATGGCGTCAAACATATGGTTAAGAACCACACATATATTTAGAGAGGAAACCCGCTGTCGCTACTTCATGGGCTA
Organism: Gigantopelta aegis; assembly: GCF_016097555.1. Classification (NCBI taxonomy): domain Eukaryota; kingdom Metazoa; phylum Mollusca; class Gastropoda; order Neomphalida; family Peltospiridae; genus Gigantopelta; species Gigantopelta aegis. The sequence continues at coordinate 74,148,239 of NC_054707.1, read as the reverse complement.
CTCTAAGGGATCTTTTATATGCACCATCCCACATACAGGATAGTACATACCACATGTATTGGCGAGTAGCGAGTTGAGTATTCTCTTACACCTGTGCAAAAGTTAAGCACCACCCAGATGGGAAACACACAACAGAGTGTCCATGTCCGCTGTCAGGAGGAGGCTACATGCTGCTGGGACGAGAGCTCGGTCAACAGTCAGACGTCCGATACAAACAGGAGCGTCGCAAGAGTCCAGTGGAACCTGACATTGATATTCTAAACAAGAAAATGTATATAATATACCACGGCGTTGAAAGGACATACAAAGAAAAAATAATAAAATTTAAAACGTGCGCACGAGTTACTGAAACGTGCGCACGACTTATTAAAGCGTGAAAACGTGATATTAAATCGTGCGCACGAGTTATTAAAGCGTGCGCACAAGTTGTTATTAAAGCTAGTACTGTACGCATTTTTGGTACACATGCACGTGCAGTATTAAAAAGATGAGCGATTGAATATTCCAACAGGTACAGAGGGTGGATGATATGGAAAGAAGATGCGATCTCATTCGAGGATACTTCAGTCTCGGTTTCACCTATGTAGATATGACATATGTTCTTGCTAAAAATCATGGCATTGTACTTTCGATTCGCCATTTGAAGTGATTATTGAGACCTTTCACTCTTTCGGAGAAAAGAATACAGTCAAATCGTCCTGCCGCGATCTTTTAACAGGAACTCTCCAAGTTTGTTCATTTCTCAATGGCGTCAAAGCTTGAGCGTAATCTCATGTGCACGTTTTAATAACTCGTGTACACGCTTTAGTAACTCGTGCGCACGCTTTAATATTTCGTGTGCACGCTTTAATAACTCGTGCACGCTTTAATGTCTCGTGCGCACGCTTTAATAACTCGTGGGCACGCTTTAAATTATTATTTTTTCTATGTCCCTTCAACGCCGTGGTAATAATATGTAAGTTTAATCGTAGAAATGTTTTATTAGTCGAAAACATCTTAGTTTGCTGCAATTTTTAAGATGTTATCGACTAACATAAAATATTAGTGGCTGTATATTAAACGTGTTTCTGATCGTTCTAATATTTGTACTAGGTTAAATTTCATTTTATTTCCTAAAAGAGATTTTTTTTGGTACGTACGAAATTATTTGAAGACAAAATCCAGTTTGGGCTTCTTACAAATATTAAGACGACCAGAAACACATTGAATGTACGGACACTGATATTCTAAACAAGAAAATATATTTAATATGTAAGTTTAATCGTAGAAATATTCTATTAGTCGGAAACATCTTACAATGCAGCAAACTCAGGAATGTCCCTTTAACAAGCTCATACTTTAGGATAAACTGTGCATGGGTTACCACATGCTATACATATTTCGATGCCTGCAAATGCAGTGTTCTCGCTGCTCTTTTAAAGCGGGGCGGCCTGCCCCACTATTTCATTTTGCTGCCCTCCTTTATATTTTATACCCCTCTTTAATACTGAGGGGCAAAATAAGGAGTATGTCTTTCCACCTAGTCGACCAACACCCAATGATATTTGGTAGCCAAGCTTTCCTTCTTTTTTGTTTGTTTGTTTGTTTGGTGCTTTCTGCGGGGGGGTTGGAGGGTGGGGTGTCGTGCGGCCACCCTCCTTTAATTTTCACCCAGCGAGAACACTGGAGTGAGTGCTCTACCACTGTGCAAGATCCCTCTAAAATAAATGAATGAAAGATGATATATTTAATATGTATCCGTCCTGCATCGCCTGTAGGAAGACTGCCATTTTCCCAGAACTGTCTCGACACCGCATAGTTGAAAATATAATATATTTGTTAATATAATTAAAATCGCCGTAGAGGACACCATCACTGGCACGGGGTCAGTTCAAAGTATATAAGGTAGCAGAAGCTGCCTTTTATTAAAGGGACATTCCTGAGTTTTCTCCATTGTAAGATGTTTCAGACTAATAAAATATTTCTACGATTAAACTTTCATATTAAATATATTTTCTTGTTTAGAATATCAGTGTCTGTATATTCAATGTGTTTCTGGTCGTCTTAATATTTGTAAGAAGCCCAAACTGGATTCTGTCTTCAAATAATTTTTAGGAAATAAAATGAAATTTAACCTAGTACAAATATTAGAACTATCAGAAACACGTTTAATATACAGCCACTAATATTATATGCAAAAAATATATTTGATATGTAATTACAATCGTTAAAAAGTCTCTGTTAGTCGATAACATCTTAAACATTGCAGCAAACTCAGGAATGTCCCTTTAATTCAAACATGGATGGGTACCCAACAAAATATAACATCTTTACAAGGGATGCTCCGTGTATTGTAATGCTTGGAGACATGAATTTCAGCAGTAAATATGCCATTGAAATTATTGTCGATGGAAAAAATGTAGACTTGGCCACACAATTCCCATCCCGTGATCCGTCTGTATAAACAGTAATGAAATGTTTTTAAATATTACTAGTAACTGCATCTGTGCAATTTCTTCAAATGCACCAATCTGATTAAAATCAGCTCCACTGGCCTGTAACTATAGCAACTGGAAATTAAAGACCCAGTGGAGCTGATTTTAATCAGATTGCAAATGCACCAGATCAAATACAATTTTGGAAGACAGTCCTATCTCCACCCAAGTTCAACATAACCGAGTTAATAATAATCTTACGAAGCACACGTATAATAACAAGTGTAATGACGTAATTTTGCGAAGCGACGTCATAACATGACGTTGGTTCTCCAGTCTTAGCTCAGATTGTGCATTTATGACGTCATTTCATCGTCTCCTAGATGTGGCTGAAACATTTTGAGTTGGGTTTGTTATTCATAAAGAAAATAACATTTATTACACCGCGGTGACGGAGATACCCGTGAGAGATTTTTCATATCCCACAATGTGAGATATGCTTTTTGAGAGGTCATGACCTCCGATCACTTTTCGCACCCTTGTTTTGGCTTTGTACATAATAAATGTAGCATAGGCCTATCTTACCGTAATTTCACTTGAAAGCCATATTTAGTATAAGGTACAATGTTTTAATCACAAGATTTTCTTCAAACACATTCAGGTGAGTTGTTAAAAAAAAAAAAAATCAATAGCAATTTTGCACTGAAATATTTCTAGCATTCTTAAAACGGAAACGTCATGTACCCAATTTATAGTTATTGTAAGGAGATGCAAAGTGACGTCATTGGAATACTGACGTCATTCAAATTCAAAACTAATTATTTCAATTCCTGTATTTAAGGGCTGGCCGTAGTCCATTGGTAAAGCGCTTGTGTGATGCACTGTCTGTATATGATCAGCTTCCGCTCGTGATGTACGATCGAAAACACACGCGTTGTAATATAAACGGTGTCTCTCACGGGGACACGTTTAGTATTCTCTATTTTTATAACATGGATAATAAAGAAATTATTACACTCGCGTGTGAGTCGTATTGATTTTACGAAACTCGTGTCAAGATTCATGTAGTACCCTCGCTCTCGCTCGGGCAATACAAAAATCCTGACACTCGTTTAGTCAAATCAGTACGACACACAAGCTCGTATAATAATCACTATAACGACACTTCAATTTCGCCATCATGGGGGGGGGGGGGGGGGGGGGGGGGGGGGTTCGATGGGTTTCCCCTGAAATCGCTTTTTTTATAATTTAATATATCTGACATTGATATCTGACATTATTATATTTACTCAACATAGAAATATATGCCCAATATCTCTGCAATCTATTTTGGAACCCCCCTTTTCAAAATCCTATGTATTGGAACCCCCCTTTTCAAAATCCTATGTACGCCCATGGCCATCCATTCCTTGATAATAAGGAGACTTTAAAATATTTAACGTTAAATTTCTAATTAAAGTTTTACAAATTAATAATAATTCTAAACGTCTAAAATATCTATTGTCTTGTCGAACCTGTCCATAAGAATAATTACACAAAGTTTCAGAGCTACCCGATAAAAACTAGAAGATAAGACTTCCACATTTTTCATTTAAATTTTAATAACACTTTACAAATAAATAAATAAATAAATAATAATAATAATATTAATAACAATTTATTACTGAATATTTGTTTTGTTTAACAACACTACTGTATCACATTGATTTATTAATAATCGCATTCTGCATGACAAGCACTGGCTAGAACGAGAAATAGCCTAATGGGCCCACCAACAGGAATTGATCATATACAGACAGTGCATCACACAAGCGCTTTACCAATGGACTACGGCCAGCCCTTAAATACTGTTCAAAATTATTATTGCACCAAACTTTGGAACAATCCTACAAAACCTCCGGGATAAGATAAGACTTCTAAAGAAAAGTTGACCGACAGATTGTAAAATCGGTATTTAAAAAGCTCTACTGATCAGGGCCGTAGCTAGGTTTTTTGTTTTGGGGGGGGGGGGGGGGGGGGGTGCAACTGAGTAGTTAATAGTCTAAAACTCCTTTGCTTTAACTTTCTATAATGCTGATGAACACATGAGTGGAACTAATAAAATCTTGTCCACTGGTGTACTTTTTAATTTACTCCTTAAAGCTCCTAGTTTGAAGCGTGACAATTCCTACAAACTAGAGAATGATATTAATAGACCTGCAGCATATCTAGAGGCCCCCAAAAGCGAAGGGTACTGGGGCCGGGAGTATAACAACATTTGTCACTATGGCTGAAATTAATCTCTTGGGTATAGAGTTCATGAAAATATAAGGTCTCACTACACAGATCACTTCCGGGTGAGAGTTGATTGATGACGGTCCACTATAGTTCCTAATTGTGACACACGTTATGGTTCACATATTCATTTCTAGGAAATGGTTTTAATGGCAGATGACATCTGTGTATTGAGACCTAAGGTCTCACTACACAGATGTCATCTGCCATTGAAACCCATGTTAAACTGCCCAACTTCAAGCGAAGATTGCCCATAGAACGGGTTCTCGTTGTCACTAACAACATACACCATTGCAAACATACATTATATAAGCATTTATTTTCACTCCAAAATGAGAACATTTCCGTCTCAGTTTTTTGCTATATGACCGCATCTGGCTGTAGTACCGGTCCGAACAGGTGGTTCATTAACCGATTCACTCCGGCTGTCACTTGCGCTATATACCCATGTCCCAAAAGGTCGATGCACAATATTACAAAATAACATGGGCAAAATACAGCCAGAAGGCTTACCATTAAACATACATATTGTTTTAATTCTTCACCATTTCCTAGAAGTGAATATGTGAACCATAACATGTGTCACAATTAGGAACTATAGTGGACCGTGATCAATCAACTCTCACGCGGAAGTGATCTGTGTAGTGAGACCTAAGATGACAATTGAAAGTTGGTGTGAACAAGATGGCGACCATTTTTCAAGATGGCCGCCAGTCCACCAATAGGCCACAGATCAGTTATCTTCCGGAAATTTGTCCGCGCATGTAGTCTGCTGTTTGTGATTATTTCATGGCAGACAGCTTTGAAGTGGCAACTATTTGACTATGTTGACAGGGGAGAGCATGTAGTTTGCAAACATGTGTAACTTGTTGACATTGAAGACTTGTTTGTGCCCATGCAAAAGTAGTGTTTTTTTGTGTAAAATAGGTGTACTCCGGCCAGGTTTAGTGGGTGTGTTTGTGTAAACCAATATCCTGGGAGAAAGAGCTGGACAGCAGGGGTTGTCCTTTTAAGGGTATGTTTCCCCCAGGCAACTAACGCTATATAGAAACATATAGCGTAATTAAGTGTGGTCTGTGGCCAATAGTAAATTTTTATATCTTTAGAACTACAACACTTAGAAATATGATCTTGGTGTCAAAACTGATGTTTATGGAGTCAATAATTTCATCGAACCATTTTGCGAGGGAAGGACAACATCAATTCACTCGTGCAAGATAAACGGTAATGGCGAGTAGCGAGTTGAGTATTCTCTTACACCTGTTCAAAAGTTAAGCACCACCCAGATGGGAAACACACAACAGAGTGTTCATGTCCACTGTCAGGAGGAGGCTACATGCTGCTGGGACGAGAGCTCGGTCAACAATCAGACGTCCGATACAAACAGGAGCGTCGCAAGAGCCCAGTGGAACCTAAGGACCCGGATACGGGTACACTGGTCAGATGAAAGTCGCTTCCTGCACCATACAACGGACTGTCGAACTCGAGTATGTAGATCTAGAGGCCTATGACCAGCGGAACATTGTGGAAGAAGTTCCCTTTTGTGGAGATTCAATTATAGTCTTTCCTTTGACTAAGTAGTAAGCAGGCCTGTATAGAGTCATGACCTACTTTCCGTGACCTTGACCTTGATGACGTCACGGCCTGTGCCGTGACCTCGTCTTACTGACCCTGGCCTACTTAGACTGACCTTGACCTTGATGACGTCACGGACTACTGTGCCGTGTGCAACGTCCTACTGACCCGGCCCTGACCTACTTAGACCGGCCCCCAACCTACTTAGTCTAGTCCTGACCTATTTAGCCCGGCCCCGATCCGTCATACTAAGCAATGCCCGTGCTATCCTGTCTGTGGGAAGTGTAGGATCCCTTGCTACTAATGGGAAACTGTATCGGGTTTCCTCTCTAAAACTGTCCAAAAGTATGTTTGACATCCAATAGCCAATGATTCATAAATCGAGGTGCTCTAGTGGTGTCGTTAACCTACCACTTCTAAGGACTCGGCCCGACGCGAGGTAGTGTGTTTAATTTTAGCGCACTGAATGTTGAATGGTTATCACTGCTTACATCCGGGAAGCGGTGGTATCCTATTTTATTGTTGGTGGCAATACTGAACTAGAAGTTACATTCTTAAAGACGTGAAATAAGAAATGATTTAAATAGGTGTAAAACAGAATTTCCGTTCTACGCTATCTCATAGCGCATTCACAAGATTATTATTAACTGATCTATTTCGTCACTTCATTCCGCGCTTCGCCGCTCGCACATATAATGGTTTAAATGACAGGTTTTGTTAACATGCGTGAAGTAGTCAGCTGCGAACGACTTCGCGTCCAGCGCTGAGGGTACGTCGTTCGTATCTCATGTGGGGGAATTATATTTTTTCTATTATTTTTAAAACAAAATAATAATTTATAGTTTGTTTTTATTTTACTTATTTATTTATTTGTTTATTTATTTATTATGTTACGATATTTTTTTTCAAGCAGCCTCTAATAACCCTGTGGGGACGGGACGTAACTCAGTGTTCCCTTGATGTGGGTCGGTCTGGGATATATCCAGCCAATGCTCTACAACTGGACAACGGTATGTACTATCCTGTCTGTGGGATGGTGTAGCATCCCTTGCTGCTAATCGGAAGAGTAGCCCATGAAGTGGCGACAGCGGGTTTCCTCAATCAATATCTGTGTGGTCCTTAACCATATGTCCGTATAACCATAAATAAAATGTGTTGAGTAAATAAAATATTTCCTTCCTCGTAAAATAAAGTTTAATTGAATACAAATTTTTAGTGTTTTGTTTTAGTCATAGGGAAAGAAAGACATATTTGTCCCGAAGAAAGGAATGTTTGTTAAAAAGAAAGGCATATGCGTTAAGGGAAGAAAGGAATGTTTGTTAAGGGAAGAAATGAATGTGTGTGTGTGTGTGTGTGTGTGTGTGTGTGTGTGTGTGTGTGTGTGCCCATTGCTTTGAAGAAAGAACGCGTGACTGCAACTCAACGCTCCGACCTAAACTATGATCTTTTAGCTGCATTTTAAGCACAAGTATTTCCCTACAGTACAAGCCTTTTTACAGGGCTTTTTAATTACCAAATGGGTAAATACAGTGGTCGATCTAGGATCGATCCCCGTCGGTGGCCCATTAAGCTATAGCCAACTAGTGTATTATGTCTGGTATATCAAAGATCGTGGTATGTTCTGTCTTGTACACACAGCTCTTGCTACTATAAAATAGCGGTAGAAATATCCAATCACAAATCTAGTCATAGAGTAAAAAACACAAAAAACAAACGCAATGTTTTGGTTTTTCATTTATTTCTAAATTACAAATCACTGACACATATATAAAATGGACACACACTGGGTTACATCGAGAGGCCTTAAGGGCGACATGTGAATAATATGAATGTTCATTTCTCTTCATCATCGTCCTCCTCATCGTCGGTATCGTCGTCGTCTTGTTCATCCAAATATTCGCCGATCCATGAACGATACTGATTTAATTTAGAACGAATCTGTGGTCTCACATCTTTGTCTGGATTCACAAACTGTAAAAAGAATTCTGGTGTTGGGACCTTTGTCAAAGTAATGCATATAGTTTAGAAAGCGAGAGTACGTGTCTTTAAATAACTTCCATTGCAATGTCTTCATGTTTCTGTCAATGGCATCTTGGGACATGTTTTTTTCTTCGTAGCGTTTCCTCTTGCTTTCGATATAGTCATGATTGATGTCGAATTCACGTTCCACCATGAGACGAATGCCTTCGTTTTCCAGGTCGGGCGACAGCTCTTCTTCTTTTTCAGTTCCCTCCTCGCACGTTTTAAATCGCAGATGTCGCTGCAAGTCGCTTCTGTCTTTAAAGACCAGACCACACGTATCGCAAGACTGCATCCTCTTGACTTTTTTTCAGATAGGGTTCTAGCTCATCATCTTCTTCGTCGTCACTTTCGTAGGCGGGTATGCCTGGTAGTTTTCTCTTGAATGCGTTTCTTTGCATGATTTGCATGTAGAGCTCTTTCTTCGACGGTGGTTGCACGTCTTCTGAGACATTCGCCGTTACGTTCGTGCTTTTATACCATTCGGACGGCCCCGTCTCTAAACCATTAGGCCGAAGACGCCAATGTTCGGGCGTGGTCGGTTTCAAGTCCACCAAGAGATGTCCGTAGGGCCTGTGGGTAGCTTCCTCAAACTGATGCATGAAATGACGAGTATTTCCAGGATACATCTGCTGTGCCAAGGTTAGGACTTGCTGCTTGTCGATGGGGTTGTTGAACAGTGCCAGGTAATGACAGTTTCTTCTTTGTGTCGGGTCCTTGCTGTTATAGAGGTTCTGGTTGATGGCAGTCACAGAGAGGTTTCTGTGGTGACTTCATTCCGTGAACAGATCGGTGATGCGAGTGTCTTTTCCAGCTGTAGACATCAGGTCGTCCAACACGATGAGATTTCTGACTCCTGAATCCAAATAACGATCCTTTTCCAAATTCTCGGGTATACCTTGAACAAATTTCACCCGAGCAACCATTTTGATTATATCATAGAGAGGTTGCCATCGTTTGTAGAGCCAGATGATGCGCTGAGGAGGCGGGTGGATTTTACCATCCCTTAGCAGTTTGTACAACAAAAATGTCTTTCCACACGACGTGGGTCCCGACACGATCATGGTGAACGGATGTAACAATCTTAGGGGCTGTTGCTGCTGCTGTGGTGGTGACTGCTGCTGCTGCTGTGGTGGTGGTGGTGGTGGTGGCTGCTGCTGCTGCTGATGTGGTGGTGGTGGTGGTGGTGGCTGCTGCTGCTGCTGCGGCTGTTGATGTTGCTGCTGCTGCTGCTGCTGGGAAGGCTTATTTTCAGATTCCAAGAGTCCATGTTTATTTCGTACGTGCCGAGTTAGGTCGTGGGTCCAAACATATTTTTTTTCGCAAATGCGACACTGATTCATGTTGTTGATTGTTGAAGTGTTCGACGTGAATTGACGATGTTGAAACTGCCATGCCCACTTTTATAGCCTTCTCAGAAATGCTTGTGCCGTCTTTGTCCAGTCTGCTCTTGTCGTTTCTGTTCCACGCCACTCTGTTCTCGTTTCCGTTTCAGATCGGCTTTGGCTTGCTCTACCACTTGTTGTGTTGGGGAGACCATGACGACTTTGGGTGTCGGGGACTTGTTCTGTTCGTCTTTTTCTTTTTTCCACGTGGGATCGTAGAGTTCTAGACATCGATCCACACTGTACATGATCTGACTTTCCCCACCACGTTGAATTTCGAAGTGAGGTTGAAGTTTACCGTGTGCCTGCAGTTTATAGAAACGGGTCCACTTATCCACGTCGGGTACATATAACTTGTACTGGTCTGACATGTTGCTCCTCTGAAAGTTCTACCTCAAATGACGAGTTTTCCAAAACTATTTCACTTATATACCTTATGACGCATAAAGATATGGTACAGGAATGTTTGAATGTGTGTGATACGTATGACCAGTGTCCCTCCTCCCAAGCACAAATCTCATCGTGCGAGCTCCCAAAAAACATCGTTACCAAAATATTACCCTTTACCAGTGTTACTACCATAGGGATACGTCTAGAGACACACTCATGGACCCAGGACATAAATAAGAAAGCAAAACCTGTTATTCACGGTTTTATTCACAACATACAACATGAAAACATAGCACACAAGTGTCTAAAACATTTAATGTCTGAACAGGTTGTTCACATAAGGACATCTTGGAGAGAGTCTGTAATGTTCCATCACTGGGTCGTCTGTCTTCTGCCATCGGTAGACGCGAAGTCCGCAACAGTAACAGGTGATGGCATCGTGGTCTCCCGTGTAGTAGAAACCGGCCTTGGCAAGTTCTTTTGGTTTTTGACGTAACTGTATGGGCCACCACCCAAATGTCTGCATCCGTGTGCATTTCGGGACGATGGCAGAACAGGTAACGTCTCGAACAGCAGTCTTCATCATCCCAGGCAGCGTCTGTTTTATATTCTCCAGCGGCATCTGTTTGATCCACGGCTTCTTTGATTTCACCATTTTCATCCATATTGTCACAGGCAACATCCGTTTGATCCATGAAATGTTCTTCTGGTTTGGTAGCCACTCTTTTGATCGTATGTCTTTCTGAACATTTGCAGACCAAGATGTCGTCCTCGTCGCTACTGCTGCTGCTACTAACACTGCTCGAATATCCCGATGCCATCTTCTTCGTTCCAGATAGAGTGCAACAAGACACAAGAATGTCAGAATCATAAAACACGTCTGTTCTCCAGTAAAACGAACGTAGATCTGGTCGTTTTCGGCTAGCGAATGACAATTAAACCGTATCTATCCTTTTTATACTCTTTCGTGTCTAAGTAGGTCAGGGCCGGGTCAGTAGGACGTTGCACACGGCACAGTAGTCCGTGACGTCATCAAGGTCAAGGTCAGTAAGACGAGGTCACGGCACAAGGCCGTAACGTCATCAAGGTCACGGAAAGTAGGTCATGACTCTATACAGGCCTGCTTACTACTACTGTAAACTGGAACACTCAATGGGCAGAGATACCAGAATGTCATCTTGGATAGAGTTGGTGTTCCTCATTTTGACAATCATGCACTTGCAAGCCGCCCTGTCTTCATGGATAACAATACCCGACCTCATCGTGCCATGTCATGTCATGTCATAGGGTTTTACGTGCACATTCAAAACAAGCTGTTGTAGCGCACGCCCGTCCATGACAGGAAAGGTGGGGGGAGGGGAGAGGAGGGACCTGAAAGGAGCCCCGACATGAACGCTATATAGTACATCTGGGTTGCTTTGGGACGCATGGGAGATCTTCCTGTGCAGCAATTGCATGAATTGACTCGGGCACTTCACAAGGAATGGCAGAAAATACTGCGTTTGATGATTCGTCAGTTGGTGTCCAGCCCGTCATCAAGGCACAGGGTGGCTATACCCGATATTGATACGTTACAGACTCAAAACCGTGTTGAGGTGTTGGCGGACATTTACAGATCTTATCGACCATCAGGTCGTTCTATCAGCTGCAGAGCAATAGTTATAGGCCTATGTTGTATGACAAATGCTGATTTTCATGTCACTTGTTCAAGTGTTAAGAAAATCACTCAGTATATCCATGGCATCATCTCAAGCGTTTCTTTTCTTTCAATGTTATCTATTGCAATCAGATAGGCTACTAGTATACATTTTAAAAATGTGTTAAATATTACTGGTAAGCTCGTGGCATGTCCGTCAAAACAAAGGGTGGTGCTAAACTTTTGCGGAGATGCATACATCTCCTCATATGCAATAAAGGACGATATGCCAGTCATACTTGGTATACATCAATACTTGCCGTCTGACCAGCTAAAATGTATGCAGCACTGTATCATGATTTTGTATACTGCCCAACTGGCTACGACACTGAGCTCTTTCTAGGGTTACGCGAAACACCAAGTCTACTGAATGATGATGAAGAAAGTTACATTTTAGTCATTCCCCAACCTGGAAACACGGGAAGGGTTTAGGAAAAAAACATACAACGGGTGGCTCTGTACAGTAACGTTGACTGCGCTTTGTTATGCAATCTTCGGTGTGACATTGTCAATGAGAAGAGGGTCTTTGCAACAACAACAAAACCGCCACCAGCTAAAGACACGTACACATGCAATCTGCACCGATACCTCTACCTGTTGACACAGCAATAAACTATCATGCCCATGAGATACCACCATGTGTGATTTCGATAAAAATGCTTCATGGGTATGGTTTACCCAAACTGATGACACGGACTATATGCTTCGATGCAAAATTGGTGAACATCCTGGTGTCCCACTAGTCGACACTTTTCATGTGCTTCAAAGTGCACGTCCATTGGACAACCTTGCACAGCAGCATGAAAATGTAGGGCTATGTATCCTAGAGATGCACCAATGATTTTGTTGCATGTTGTTAAAGGGACATTCCAGAGTTTGCTACTTTGTATGATTTTTCAGACTAATAAAATATTTCTACGATTAAACTTTCATATTAAATATATTTTCTTGTTTAGAATATCAGTGTGTGTATATTTAATGTGCTTCTGGTCGTCTTATTTCTAAGAAGCCCAAACTGGATTTTGTCTTCAAATAATTTCGTGCGTACGAAAAAATATATTTTAAGATGACATTTAACCTAGTACAAATATTATAACGATCAAATATCGTTTAATATACAGCCACTAATATATTATGCAGAAAAATATATTTGATATGTAATTACAATCGTTAAAAAGTCATATTACAAATATTTCCATACAAAAATGACCACCCTGTTAGCCATTTTGAATGTTTGTCAACCCAATACCGAATATTAGTGTAAATGAACGGAGCCCATACATATGTTTTGACACCATAATAATAATTCTGAATCAGAAATACTATCGGTTGAAAACCTCAAGGCAGAGTCGAATTTTGCTTGTAAAGTGCAGAAATGGTTTTTCAGGGAGCCTGTGGTATATTGTTCCATTCCTGAATGAGCGCTTGACGAAGTTCGTTGACGTTAGCGGGTGGGTTGGGACGATGCCTCAATCGTCTGTCCAGACTATCCCAGACATGCTCGATGGGGTTGAGATCAGGACTTTTAGCGGGCCAGTCATCATGAAATCAATGTTATTTGTCCTAAGAAAATTTAGTGTCTCTAGCTGTATGAGAGGTGGCATTATCATGCTAAAAAATCGAGATGTTGGCGTCGTTATGGAACAGAGGAATGACGTGATGAGCGAGAATGTCATCGCGATAACGTTGAGCATTTAAATGCCATCAATGACGACTAGTGGTGAACGATAACCATGGGCAATGGCTGCCCAGACCATGACAGAACCCCCACCCCCGAAACGATCTCGTTCACGAACACAACAGTCAGCATAGCGTTCATTTCTCCTACGGTAGACGCGCACCCTGCCATCATCACGTTGTAGAGAAAATCTGGATTCATCCGAAAAAAGAACGGTATTCCAGCGTCGCCGTATCCAACACGTGCCCAATTAAGACATGACGTTGCGTTAAAACGCATCCGACGTAAGGACATCGTGCATGTAAATTGTTCTCCCGTAAGACGATTACGAACAGTTTGCCCACTGATTCGGTTATTATGAAGCCCAGGTGTGTTAACAGCAGTAGCAGTGGCAGTTTGTAATCGATTGCGCAAATGCGTGTTCCTGATATAACGGTCTTGACCACGCGTTGTAACACGCGGACGTCCACGACGTGGCAAGTCATTGGTGTTTCCTGTCGTTCGAAATCTTACGCGAAGATTTCGTATCGCCGACTAGAACTCCCAACATGCCTTGCAACGTCTTCTGTCGACATGCCAGCATCAATCATGCCAATCGCGTAAATTATTGGGTATTCTTGGCATACTAAAAATGCTATATGTTTTCGTTCACTTGACAACAATGTCAGTAAGACAAGTAAAACAAATTGACCGAATACTACACGGGACATCTCGAACCATGCATGCACGTGCAAATTGAATTTCACGTTGTCGACGATTAACAGTGCAAAAATAATCGATAAAAATAAAATTGATTAATCCTGATAATACAGCTCAAGAACTAATACTACCTATATAATTTCATTACACAATGAATTCTTTAACACAACAAATACTATATGTACAAATCGGAAGTTTCTTTTTTTGTTCAGTATAGATCTTCCAAAGTTTTCATTAGCAGGGGAGTAAAGTTTGTTTTATTTAACGACACCACCAGAGCACATTTGATTTATATATCATCAGCTATTGATCCTCACATTTGGTCATTTTGATGTATAGCGTTGATGAAAAATGGTCTCAATTTTCACATTAGTAGCAAAGGGATTTTTTTTTTATATACATGTACCTATCCACAGGATAACACATACCAATCATGGTGCACTGGCAGGAACGAGAAATAGCCCAATGCCCTCACCAACGGGGATCGATACAAAACAGACTGCACATCAAGCGAGAGCTTTACCACTGGGCTACATCTCGCCCCTTAGCAGGGGAGGTAACAAATGGTAAATAAAAGAAAACAAGTCTGGTTTTAGTAAACCTTTATAGTACAATGGTGAATCAAATACAGCCAGTCGAACAGTATCTACGTGATTAGCTTGTCTTTTCACCTGAATGCAGTTCAATGACAACTCCGTAATTTACAACACAATTAGCACTCGTTCTTCAAAATATCAAACACTTTTATGAAGTTCATTATCTATTCAGTTTTGCTCTTCTGCTAACTTTTCTGCCTTTGCTACCACTTCTTCAATTGGTCCAACCATGTAGAACGCTACCTCTGGAAGATGATCATACTCTCCTGAAAATTTAATCAAGGTAATGACTGATGAAAACAAACTTGATTTTTAAACTTGTTCGACTAATTAATCAAATAATTATGTTGGATTCAGCAAGCATGTCACAATAAGTTACAAAAGATACCGAGATTGCGAGAACTACTAATCTTAAACATTTTGTAATGAAACAAAAAAATATCAGAGACAAACATTACCATGGATTTTAGAATAGCTGTATATACCAAATGTCTGAAAATGTGAGTTATGGCTACGATTTACTAAATTCACACAAAACAAAATTGGAGATACATGCTTATTTAACACTGAAGACCAACTTCCCAATTTACTTAACACACATTGTATTAGCTAGCAGTCAACTCAACTGTGGTATGGGACCAAAGTAAAAAACAATTTGCAGATTTTATTTTTTTACGTCAACATTTTTACAAAATTACTGACTATCATTACTCTTATGATTTTCTTAACCATAACTCTAAATTTAACACATTTTCTTTCGGAAGGAGGCCCCCCATACCTCCCCCTGTTGACTGTGGTTGCATTCAATTCCATAGCACCATACCCAAAAAATTCTTTTTGGCACAAACACTGACAATAGTTTTTTTTTTTACAGAAATATGCATGATTATTTTGTTGTTTCGTTTGACAAAGAAAAAAACGAACGAACAGTATTAAAATTATTTCTGAATTTGCTATAATTTTTCATTTAGTGTAAATACTGAATGACTAAAAGTATTTTTAATAACATTGTGAAAAAGCATGCAAGAAAACATTATGCAAGGCACAAAATACATAAATTTAAAAAAAGTTGAAATCATTTAAAAAAATCTTTATGTCCAAATATATTCATGTTTTGAATTTCAGATTTTAGAGTGTTTTATACAACAATAATTTTCTGTAAGCAATACTGTGGACTAAAATAATGCAAAACCATTTTCAACAAGCTCAGGTCCAGAACTTTCCACTGATAGCATATTTTTTTTAAACTTGGGAATAACTCGCGTCTTCTCATTCTAATTAACTCACCCTTAAGAATTTGCTGGAATCCCTTAATA
Source organism: Gigantopelta aegis (assembly GCF_016097555.1). Classification (NCBI taxonomy): domain Eukaryota; kingdom Metazoa; phylum Mollusca; class Gastropoda; order Neomphalida; family Peltospiridae; genus Gigantopelta; species Gigantopelta aegis. Next base: position 74,132,197 of record NC_054707.1, on the reverse strand, counting down.
GTTTCTACAAGTGGTACGTATTTGCCGTCAGATCCAGTGAAGACTTCTGCCACCTGGAAAGGCTGCGACAAGAATCTCTGGATCTTCCTAGCTCGTGATACTGTCACTTTGTCGTCTTCAGATAGCTCATCCATACCCAAAATAGCAATGATGTCCTGGAGTGACTTGTAATCCTACACGTCAAACATCAATAATATTAATAATGATTTTTGTTTAATATATATTCAATACAACAAATAAATTTTCACAAATTTATTAGTTATTAAGTTAATTTAAGGCGTATTTTATTTCTTTTACGTTGATCTGGTTATGAACAAAATAAATCATCCACAAACTGAATGGGCGAACAGTTCTTATAAGTTTGCAGATGATTGTTTTTGGTTTTTGGTCATACCCAGATGAATGTAAAAGAAATAACAAATACTTATAATTAAATTAGAATCATACTTGCTAAGAATAACAATGAATGAATGAACGAATGAATGAATAACGGCTATTGAGTGTTGAACAATGGTGCTAAGAATAACACTAAAACTTATATTTTATTTTGAATAATTTTAGGCCCATTAACGAAAATGTCAAATTTCCCGCCGTTTTGCACACGACACTCACCGGAAACGGAAATAAAAGAATTTTTCATTTTTTTTCAAAATGGTGGCTTTTGTTTTGATTTTTTCAATTGAAAATACCTTGAAATTTTGAGTTCAAAAAGTGGCTTTCGGCAAGTATTTTCACTTGACAACAATGGCGGCATGTCGCGGTCATTTTCAGGGATCGATAGCTGATTGTGACAGCTAATTTGATAATATAGTTGATTGTTTTATCAACAACGAAAATTACCAAATATTGCAATATGAATCTAGTTCGGGTTTAAAAAAAAATTCTGGTCAGAAAACCACTGTTATCGGGAATAATGGACATAAATACTGGACAGATTTTTTGCCTAATTTTAATCACCTTTAGCTGATGTAAAAATAATAAAAATTACAAAAAAACCCACACAAAAACAATACTTACCGATTCATATATGAACTTTATTTTATGTATTTATAAAACATTTAAGTGAATATATGTGAGTAAAAATTGTAAACTTGTACCCACTCAGCGTGGTTTTTGTTAAAAATTAATCCAGTAGTCTAAAGGTTAAAGCAGTATCATTTCCCTCTGCATTAAACATCTTAAAACAAAACTGTGTACAATGGAAAACATTAAAAAAAATTAAAACCACTAACTAGGAAGATGATGCAAATGGGCCATACTTTTTTGGGGGTACCCCTAGCTACCAATATACTGGTACATCAAACATTTTATAAGGAATTTTAAAATCAATATTTTTTGTCTATTTTATAAGTGTACACTGGCATTAACTCTATATGGTTGGTTGGTTTATTTTAACACTACTGAAGCACATTGATTTATTAAAAATCGGCCATTAGATACATGAATGGTCTTGGAGAGTTAACCAGCTATAAGTTTCAGTTAGCTAGTAGTAAGGGATATTTTATATACACCACCCCAGACAGGATAGCATATACCACGACCTTTGATCAAGTCGTGGTGCACTTGGTTGGAACTAGAAATAGCCCAATCAGCCCACCTACAGGGATAAATCACAGACCAACCATGCATCATGCAAGTGCTTTACCACTGGGCTACGTCTCACCATCAACTATATGGATGCTTAATTATTATGAGCATGTTATATACAACATTTCAATTTTAACACAATGCTATTCTATACAGCACCTGCAGAATTTTTTGTACACCTCGAGCAACACCGTAATGTTCTTCTCCTACAATATTGGGATCGAGGATACGAGATGTAGAATCCAGTGGATCCACAGCCGGGTAGATGCCCAACTCGGCAATACCACGAGACAACACAGTTGTGGCGTCCAAGTGAGCGAAAGTGGTGGCAGGAGCAGGATCTGTCAAATCATCAGCTGGGACATAGATAGCCTAGAAAAGAAAGAAAAAGCCCCAGTGGTAATCATAAATCCAATTTGTAGACCACAGAACATTTTACACATTTTAGCATGAAGGACCAAGCTGGAGACCAGTTAGGAACTATAGGTCATTAACAACTTTCTTCTAGGTGCCTACTTATAAATGTGGTTGTTACTGATCTCAAACACATATATAGGGTCGCCTCCACACTTTGGTCTCGTATTCTCTTGAAATTTGTTTTAAAAATTCCTGTCATCCACATTAATAAACCTGAAAATGTGGGCTCTGTATTTTAAGCAATTTTTCAGAAATTCTCATTTTGCTATCAACAATAGGTGCTAAATTTAGCTCAAAAATGGCCACCATCATTTCCTAGTTCTATTTCACAGACTGGTAATTTGCAGTAGTTAACTTGAATGCTTAGAGACAATTGAAACTTTTAAATAATATTTTATCTAACGAGCAACCATTTTTGAAGAAAGATATATAACTTAAAAACACTAAGATTGGGGGTGAGGGTGGAGGCAGGATATTCATATTTACAAAATAAACCGTAAATGCAGCATTTGACAACTTTTTTTCACTAGCCATCGGGCATGGCAATAGCAGTTATTTACTAGCCCAACATTGGATATTACTAGCCATGGGAGTGGGGCTACCATAATCTAGAAGCCCTGCACTATATGTAACTTTCTTCTGTCAAGTCCACACCAATTGCTGTATAAATTTTAAATATTGAAACTATGTGATGATTAATTATTGAACAAAGAAAGAAAGATTTTTTTTTATTTAACGACACATTTTATTTATGGTTATATGGCATCAGATATATGGTTAAGGACCACACATATATTGAGAAAGGAAACCCGTAATTATGGAACATCCATCTGAAGTGAACAACATCCATCTGAAGTTTTATGATCATTTTCAATGAAAAAAATAATGTGGGTATATTTTTTAAATCCTGAAACTGGTCTTATTTTATAGCTAATGGTTTTTAGATTACTGGTACGTGTATCAAATTTCATTACCCAGAAGTCCTCAACAAATTTATTTTTCAATTATGCATGATTTTAGCACTCATGAAGCATTCACAACCTCTGAATACAGATTTAGCTAAATATTGTATATAAAGATGAATTCCATAAATACAACTGGAGGCCACCATGTATATAGCCTCGGCTGCAGAGAGCTGGCAATATAAATGGTTGTCACATTTTTGGAGGAGCACCCAGTGTAAAGTTTACTGTTGTAGCAGTGGTATAAATAAAACAATGTACCTGGACTGATGTGATTGATCCTTTCTTGGTTGTTGTAATTCTTTCCTGCATAGTACCCATGTCAGTGGCCAGGGTTGGTTGGTAACCGACAGCAGATGGGATACGACCCAACAGGGCAGACACCTGAAATGACATTAAAAAATTAAAATTATATTTAATATTAGTCCTTCACACTAATACTTTTTCATGCATTGATATCAAATTGCCTCATACTGGTATTTGTATGGTATAAGATGTCTACACAAAACTGATCAATATTGTCTGTTTTTTCTCCTCATTTTTAAAGTTCAATTTAGTCAATTTGTTGCAATCTTCTGGTAACCTCAACAAATCCTCATTATCTGCAAAGAATGAAGACATTGGTAACAATTTCAAACTGTGCATTCAAGATAAACAAAGGAAGTGTTTTCTTTAGTTTAATTTGAGTGTTACGAAGACAAAATTGATCAAGTTTGGTTACTAAAATTGAGAAAAACACTTTCACAAACTTCTTTGTCAAACTGTCAATTCTTCCGCAATGTTTCTAATATTTTGCAAGTAGTATATATAAGTATACAACATAGGCTGTGTGGGAAGGGAACTGTGGCAAACAAGGTAGGACACTAAAATAACCTATGGCATTATTCTCGCCGTCAATGTTTTATTTTCAAAACAGACCTTGCAGTCAGTGTCGTAATATTCAAACCATGTGCATGGTCTTTTAAAAGTCTTTTGTATGAGCCCCACTTTGTAAAATGTAAAAAATTATTTTAAAATTACGACAGTATAATGCCTTCAGTCCAAGAGAAAGGTAAAGCTGTACCTCTGATCCGGCCTGTGTGAACCTGAAAATGTTGTCAATGAACAGCAACACGTCCTGACCCTCCTCATCTCGGAAATACTCGGCGACAGTCAGACCAGTCAAAGCAACACGAGCACGGGCTCCTGGGGGCTCATTCATCTGACCGTACACCAACGCTACCTGTCAAAACAAAGCAAACATGTGGTTAACCCCTGCAAATGCCCACGTCAATCGGCATTGCTGTAGAGCTTCTAATTCTCCATGACACTTTTTTGCCTTGGGACTATATTCAAGTTTTTTTCAATGGCATGGTTGCTGTGGATATTTTTTTTAACTGTAGGGGTTGCATGGTTAATGCCTACTCAGCACATTTTAAACTGCCATTTAGTATCTTAAAAATTCTCTTGATTAGCATAGTGAACAACTTTTCCAGAAATTATCAACATTGGTTTGGTGGGTAAATAATCTTAATGAGAGACTGAAGTTTACATAGAAATTATATTTCACAGAATGCGTGCATGTAAAAAATACAGGGCCTTGATTTTCGAAGCTAAGTTTGCACTGTGATATCATGAAACCACCGTAGGCTATAGTATTTGACATGGTGACAGGATAGCTTACGATATTGTAGCATTAAAATCTCGTAAGGCGGTAGGAGTAGAGGGGGTAAATTAATAGATAACTTTTTATAATTTTAAGATAAAATGATAGCTAGTTAAATTTTTTCAAAGCACATGAAATGCTGTGTCCAATTTCAAAACATTTCAAACACATAACCACCTAATTATGGGCATTTATGGTCTTGTTATGTACACTCAAATTATTTTCTGGCAAAATCCTGCATATTAACAATGGCGTAGGCAGTATGAGACAGAACGAGGCAAGAATTTCCTACACCGATATTTATTTTATAGGTGTGGGTTTACCTCTGCATTTTTTCCTCTTTGGCTACCTATGCCCCAGATTAACAGTGGTTGTCACATAATAGGTGGTTATAAATTAATTTATACCGATTATAGTATACAAAATGACAGTGAATATCTTTATTCTGTACTTAACATATCTTCATTGTTAGTAAAAAAATTAAATGAACAATTCAAGAGTCTCGAATCACTTATTTTGATGAACTTGCAAAAAGGACCATTTGTTAACCTTAGAGGTGTCGTCCGTCAGACTGATGACTTTAGATGTGATCATCTCGTGATACAGATCATTACCCTCACGGGTTCTCTCCCCTACACCAGCAAACACTGAGTAACCACCATGAGCTTTGGCAATGTTATTAATCAGCTCCATAATCAATACAGTTTTGCCGACACCAGCTCCACCAAACAGTCCTACAAAGAAAACAATAAGTACTGCACCCTTAACAGATAAACCAGAGTTATTAAAACAATCTATAACTGGAAACCAGAGTTATTAAAACAATCTGGAGACACCCCCACCCTCATAGCTTGTCAGATTGTCACTTTAGGAAATGCAAACAATCAGTAATAATTGTCTTTTTGATCAGTTAACATACAAATTTCTGATCTACACAAAGATTAATAATAATTTTTAAAAACCTGGGATCACACCAAAAACTCCATTTGGAAAGTATCGAAAAGTGACTAATTTAAACAAAACTTACTTTGTCAAATATCAAATGCCGTAGCCACATTGTATAAAATTAAGCAATTGGCCGAGTTAGCCCTAAAATACAGGTGTTCTTGATATCTGCGACAAAAAGTCTTGAAATGAAACCCATTAAGTTCAGGAAACATTTTATTCAGTATCGATTTGCAATTTGCTACGGTAGTTTCAGAGATTGCTACATAATTTTAAAACCGTAAACATTAGTTGCTAATCTATTTTCAAAAGACCAGAAATATCGCTAATCAAGATTTTAAAAATAAAATGTTCGCCATTAATAGGTGTGAATTTATCAAAACATTTGTTAGGTGGGTGGTTAATACACGTTACTAATGTTTCCCCCAATAAAATTTGTTGGAGTCTCCTTTTGATTGAGTGCCTCAAATTCACCATGTGCCAGTAAATACTAATAGTACAACTATATAGTTATGTAGCCTGTCCCTATTGAGTGTGGATTTTTATAAGATGAAACAAACATTTATTTGTTTAACAACAAACTATCATTTGCACACATACCATGTATTTCGCCATATTCCGGACCGACAGTGCACCAGGTGAACACCATCACTGGGCTACAGTCCTGCCCCTCCATATGAAAATATTACACGGGCTACATTATGTATACTCACCAATCTTGCCACCTTTGGCATAGGGAGCAAGAAGATCAACAACCTTGATTCCAGTTTCCAGAATCTCTTGCTGTACACTCATGTCGACGAACGCAGGAGCTTCTTGATGAATTGCAGCGGATCTAAATATCAGTGAACAAACAAGATTACTCATAACACACTGAAATATTCAGATGTTACAGTTTAAGAATTTTGATACTTACAGCCAATTTATAAGTGATTTAATTCCAAAAATTGATGGATTAACTCTCATTCTTTAAAATATGAAACAAGGTGAACTGAAGTGTCAATTTAAAATGAAAAGTAAACCATTCAAATTTGTAATCTTTAAAAAGTGAATATTATATTGCCAACTGATGATTCACACTCACAGGTCGGTTTCCACGGGTCCCCTCTCATCAATGGGTTCACCAATAACATTGATAATCCTTCCCAGAGTTTTAGGACCAACGGGTATTCTGATTGGTGTTCCAACATCAACACATTCTTGTCCACGAACCAGACCTTCTGTACCATCCATAGCTATTGTTCTTACAGTATTCTCACCTAAAAGAATAGCAAATAACATATATATTTTTTTCTTTTACATAAATGTATAATACACCAAGCAAAATCTTGTTTTGGAATCTTTGGAAACTAATTCTACTTAACATGAACCAGAACAATTTTAGCTGTGGACCTGACAGCAGTGTTCGAGATTAAAAATTTTGCCCAGTATCCCAGTTGGATACTAACATTTCAAAATCTGGTATCCCACCTGAGAATTTAATATGATATGGTATCCCGGTGGGATACTGGGTTCTTGAAGTCTGGTATCCAAAATTAAATTCTGGTATCCCCGGGATATCGGGATACTGTTAATCTCGAACACTGGACAGCATTTATTTTATTATAAACCATATACTTAAAATAGTACAAACAATGGCCAGAAAGAGTGACAGTTTAAAATTATCTTTAAAATAAAACCCAAAGGATTACCCAAATGCTGGGCAATTTCCAAAATAAGTCTTGGTGTTCTGTTTTTAACTTCCAATGCATTTAGAATGGGTGGAAGTTCATCATCAAACTGTACATCTACCACAGCTCCAATAACGGCCACCACCTTTCCCCGGGCTGGAGAACCACTGGGCTTTGCCTGAGGTGCATCAGTTGCATATCTTCTTCCTGAAAAACAAAAGCATTGTTTACATCAGAATATTAATTGTAACGTACAATTAACCTGCAAAAAAAATGGTTACTTATGATCAGAGAGAAAAAATCTAAAAAATCAGAGAATGTGGCCACAGATTGGATTCTATGCTACGATCAAAACATGTTCATGAGCACTCTAGTGACAGAGCCAGGTCCCACACTCTCCTTAACTCTAATGAGCAGGATTTCACATGACGCAGGAATCTTGCGTATTTGCAAGGGTCGAATTTTACACTATTCCGCAAATAGTAAAAATTCTTCAATGTTCTGTCATGAAAGTCAAAATAAAGCACGGAATACCGAAAATCGCCTGCGAATATTTCGCTACACTTTTTCTTCAGCTACATTTTTTCTGCAGAACAAATCCTCGCACTACTAAGACCTTTCTCATGCCAGGCTGCAAAATGACCGGGTTCGCATCGCAAAAAGCGATGCAAAATCTTGCGACCGCGATGCAATATTGTAACAATGACTAGCAGTTTGCGATGCATGCTTTTTGTAACCAAACTGATCTTTGAATTGAGATCGCGGGAGAAGAACGCACTTAGGGGGTGTCGATTTTCCGTGATCGCAGCCAAGGTAACTGATTCACCATGATAAACATTTTAAAAATTTATCTCAGTGTACAACCTTCTCGCGTGTGTTAGTATTTCAAATAGAAAATACTGTCGGAATACGCGGAGGATGTTTTGACGTTTTAACAAGAACAGTGACGTAACGTACTAGTTGCTACATCATCGTGGTAACCTAATTTGCAAGCAGCTATGACCTTGTACACTGAACTTGTAGCCTACCGTGCACGCAAATATATTATGTTCTCGAATAAAATATACCGCGAAAATTGCGAACATGCTGATAGCTCCGCGAATTTAATTACGCGTTAACTTATTTCCGATTTAGCTTTGAATAATGCCTATAGATACAAAACACATAGCGCATCGCATGCACTTTATTCTTATCGTCAAATTACCTGCCACGTGGTTTTATACTACAAGTGACACTCAGTGCTATGCATGATCTGCGTTCAGCGATAGCCAGTAGTCAAAATGTCTGATAATTATTTTGACCAGTTGTCGAAGTGGTCGTTCGGTTTAACTTGTTACGTAAAAAAAACAGTCTGGCAAACGGCTGGCTGAACTCACGTCTGGTATCTCATAACTATGAGATTTCAGTTTGTTGTTTTTACACTGATTATTCTTATATTCGATACATACTTATGGCTTTCGTTATTTGTAAACCTGAATGCAACCTATGAATACTACTAATAAATAGTATTTGGTCTAGTTTTTGATTTTTCAAGTTTTCTGCATCATGCATTATCAGACATACATGCGGACAAGACTAACGGCACGCGGACCACATGGCGAGAATGTTTCGAGTATAGGCCTAATTATATTATACGTGAAACTGTCATTGAAAGGAGTTCAGTTGATATTGGTCGTTTTTATTTTGTTATTGGCAAAAACTATCGTGAAAATGTAAAATGAAAGCTTGATCGCGAATTATTTGAGCCGCGAAAATGTTTGCGTATACATACGATATTATCGACTAATTAACAGCTTGGCGTTTTTAATTTTGAATTGCCTCGGCAAATAATGTTCCAGTAAAATACGTATATATATCGTTTAAGAATTATCAATTTTCACAACAAAAATGAACACCGAATACGTTGGAATGATCAGCCAAATGAGGAATTTTTCTCGGGCTTCAATCGCACTTTGGATCAGACATACAAATCAACTCAGGAAAGACTAAAAAATCACTTTGAACAAGTTAGATGACCAAGCTGCTTAGCATAACCATTGATAAATATTATTCAGGAATATGTTGTACTATAAAAATTAAACCCTGACATTTCTATGCTATTTTCTATATAGTCAAAAAAAACCAAAGTGAGATTCTATGGGTGTGTGTGGAGGGGGAGGGGGGAGGCAACTGCCCCCCTTGACCTCCGGAGGATACGGCCTTGTAAGCAAGTGGCAGTGATGACCCTTCACATGTACTGTTCTGTACTTGTTTTATTTTGGGGTAAGCAGCCCACAATACAGATACATGTATAAGAAATATGCAATTTTATTGAAAAGAATGTGTTTTATTCATGTTTACTCATTTTATTAAAGTGCTAATCAAATTCCAATAGTTGCTAATCAATTCTCCATCCAGTAGGAAAAACTGCTAATCAAAATTTTAAAAACAAATTGTACCCTGCATGCACTTACCGATACAAAATAATATCTTTTTGATCAAGACTAATGTTTGGAGTGAGTTCGTCTAATTCCAACTAGTACGCAGTAATGCAGACTGGTATATAAACAATTGTTCGTTACACAATGTTGTACAGGGCGACGTAGCACAGTCAGGAAAACTAGTGGTACATTACTAATTGAAGGGATAGTACATTTTTGGATGGAATAGTGTTTTTTGAAATTTACTATTCCTTTGGGATAATGGTAAAAAAAACTAAATTTCAACCCCTGATTTGACGCAATATTTACCTAAAATACTCCTATAAATAAAACTGGGATACTGCCCAAAACTTTTTATCTTGAACACTGGTTACAACAGAGTGAAACATTGACACTGAAATGCCCTTAAAAAAAGATTAGAACTACGACTCCATAAGTTATTAACAGTTACTTTGACAGACGTTTGATAACCTGGCTCTAATAATATTAGTAATAGTGAAAAAAGGAAACAAGGGTCTGTCACTTTAATCAATGTTTCACCCATAACCTACCATAATTATAGAATTTTATTTAATTTTAACTGACCTTGACATATATGATCTAAAGAACTTTATAACATTGACAGTTTCCATGTGGTTATTCCATCCTGTTTTACATTTTTGATAAATCTGGTTCACAATGACTAAATTAGTTTTGTTACATTATTAGAATGTTATTTACTAAGACTAAGTACTGTCCATTTATTGACCAATAAGTTTCCTTGATACTCATTCTGAAATTCACAATTTCAGAATGAGCAACTGTTTACCACGAAACCAATTGCCAGTTCGTGTGAATATAAAGTTGCATAACCGATATGTGAACACGACAAAAGTTCGCAAGAAATATTGTGCCAGTGATGTCATTAAAACTAAAAATAGCAGGTGAAAATCAAATTATAGGTGGCCATTAATCAACCAAAAGTCGACAAGCATTGTTTATTGGAAGTTTGATACCCGACGACAACCGATTCGATAGCTATTAATGACATCCCTGTTGTGCCCTGGGTGAGCAAAACATTTTCAAAATTATTTTTCAAAATGCAAAACTAATGTTATTTTTTTTAACAAAATACCAATTACTACATGAAATAGTTTTGCCAATTTAAAATAAAATTTTGCAATTAAGAGAATTTGCCGATTGCCAGAGCTAGTCCTGCCTATAATCTGCTAGTTAAAGGGACAGTCAACTCAAACAAGTGCCTTATGTATTGGAAATAATGCATACCCGGATCACCAACACATACTCACTTTAACCTTCTGACTACTGCAGGCGAGATATACTGTACACTGTATACAGTGCATTCCCCAATTTCATATTTCCCGCCGTTTTGCACACGACACTCACCGGAAACGGAAATATAATTAAAGAAAAAAGATTTTTTTTCAAAATGGTGGCTTTTGTTTTGATTTTTTCAATTGAAAATACCTTAAAATTTTGAGTTCAAAAATTGGTTTTCGGCAAGTATTTTCGCTTGACAACAATGGAGGCACGTCGCGGTCATTTTCAGAGATCGATAGCTGATTGTGACAGCTAATTTGATTTGATAATAAATTTGATTGTTTTACCAACAACGAAAATTACCAAATATTGCAATATGAATCTTAGTTCGGGTTTAAAAAAAAATTCTGGTCAGAAAACCACTGTTATCGGGAATAATGGACATAAATACTGGACAGCTGGCCACAAATGCCTGTAAGTAAACGCAACTTTTTCGATTTTTTGCCTAATTTTAATCACCATTAGCCGATCTAAAATAATAAAAATTACACAAAAAAAGACACGAAAATAATACTTACCGATTAATATATGAACTTTATTTCATGTTTTTATAAAACATTCAAGTGAATATATGTGAGTAAAAATTATAAACTTTTACCCACTCAACGTGGTTTTTGTTAAAAATTAATCCAGTAGTCTAAAGGTTAACAAATGAAAAACGCATAATTTTATAGTTAATAAAAGAAACATGATTATTCCTGCTAACTGGGGGCAGTCCTTTTTTGTTTTGTTTTTGTGGCGTCCGGTGCTGTAGCTTGGGGCAAAGTGACATCAACTCCGACCAACTACTGTATGCAGTGTAAACAAATGCTCTAATTTACGATAAGACGCTTCACTTTCGTCAACGTGATTTGTAAAACAAACGACTTGATAGTATAATAAACTATTTAACTAAATATATTTCAATTTGCATCAATAAAACGAAATGGAGTTTAAAAGTATTTTTCTCTGAAAAATTCCAAAGAAAAAATGCATATTATTAGGACTATCGGTAGGGTAACGGAGCAAAAACGACCACTCACGATACACAAGTGATAATTTTCTTTTCTTTGGGACTATGTAATTGGTCACTTTTGTGATCTTAGATGGAAAAGTCTACTTAATCAATGGTGTCACAGAATTATTTACAGTAATAAAACAGGGCGGCTGATAATGTCCATTGCGATTTTAGGGGTGTCCATGAAGTTAACACACAATACCGTGATCTTAATAAAAGAGGCACATTGTTAGTGTGTCTAGACATTGATTGGGGACCGTCTAAATATACACATGCCAATCAGGAACCACAGGTACAGGCCATGGATAGAAAATACCAATTAACTAAGAAAACACTGATTATTATTTCAGTACATGGGTTAATTTATGGACAAAACATAATAGTTATTTCGACACACTGACAATGGTGGATTATTTTGTATTGAAAAATATATACTTACTGCTGGCTTACTGGGATGGATATTATTACAGGACATTGTGATGCATCTGCAAAAATCAGGTACTTTTTGTTTTTTCAGTTCTAAGACTAATTCCTGACATGACAGGTTAAGTATTATGTAACCAATGGCTCACCAGAGGGCGTATTTACTGAGATGGTACAAATTGGCTGTGACCAGTATATATATATATATAATAGCCGTCACATTTAACCATTTTATTATTATACTTGTTAATATTATTGTCCGAACCAAATTGTTAACTACAAAAAATTACTCTCCTACCTTTAATTGCCGTTAGATTTCCTCCAAAGTTTGTCCAGACACAAATCGCAAAAAAAAACACTACAAATATACAGATTCCACACATGAGACTGCAACAATATCGGCGACATCGTCTTTGCTGAGATTGCATAGGGAAAAATACATGCAGTTTTTTTCCGTCTGCCATGTTGCTTGTTTATGGAATACTCTTCAAGAGGGGTGAGAGCCTCCAAAGTATGTGACACAATTAATATGAAACCAATGATCTCTAGTGGTATCATTAAAAAAAAAATAAAAAAAAAAAATAATAATATGACGTCATGTTTGCTTTTATATTATAACATTTGTTAGATTAAGTCCTATCCTTTCACCCCTCTTGAAGAATATTCCATAAAAAGTCAAAATGGCAGCTAGCACAAAATTACATGCTTTTTGCCCTATGCGCTCTCAGCGAAGTCGATATAGGTGACATAGTTATCATCTGGCATGTGGAATCTGTCATTGTAATGGTTTTTTCAAGATTTCTGTCTGGACAAACTTTGAAGAAAATCTAACGGCAATTAAAGGTAGGAGAGCAATTTTTCGTAGTTGTTAACAATTTGGTTTGGACAATAAGTAATAATGTGTATTATATATTGTTGAATATGCATACCAGTCCAAAAGCCTTGAGCAATTGACCAATTTGTTCAATTTTAGGTCTGAAATAGGTAAGTCTGTCCCTCCATTTACCAGTTTATGAACTTTATCAGTCACACACCAACCTTTTAGTTCTGCCTTGGTATCAAACGATCATGGTACAAAATGACTTTGGTACGAATTGACCTGCAATCTTAGGAAGGATATTCAAGGTACTTTGCAAGATGGATATAAAATTAAGCAGCACCAAAGAGAATGATTATCCATTAAATTATTAAGCAATTTAATAAACAATTATCAACCGATGAAGTCTTAAAGGTGACCAAAAGGCTTAAAAAACGAAACTTGTCGAAAGACCTTGTGTGTCCTTCTGGCCGGCATGCACGAAATTCCAAGTCGCTAAATGGCCCACCCTGCCAGAATGTATCAACGAAAACAATACATACGTGTGTTATAATATGCTGACAGACATCTTGACGTGTGTGGAATTGCTGTTGATGTGATGGAACAATTTGCAGCCTTTAGAAGTCCAGCACAAGCTTGCCTAGCCGCTTGCATGATGGCGACTACAAGAAGGGGCAGTCACGTGACCTTCAGTTGCTCTCGGGAGAAATACGTCACACGACATTTCGATTGGATAAAAGTTATACAGAAGAGTAAAGCTCTTCGTGTTCTAACAAGAATATATCACGAACATTGTAGGTTGGGGATGTTGGTGAAAGCCCGTAGGATTGATATTCAAGTGCGCGCGTGTGTGTGTGTGTGTGTGTGGGGGGGGGGGGGGGGGGGGGGGGGGGGGGGGGTGGGGGGGGGGGGGGGGGGGGGGGGGGGAGTAAGATTTTTGTCTTTATTTATATATGGTTGGACAACAACATAAAACCGTACTCCTAAATACTCTATGCACAAGAAACTGAGAAAAACCGGCCTCAGTGGCGCAGAGATTAAGCCATCGGACTACTGGCTGGTAGGTATAGGGTTCGCAGCCCGGTACCGTAGGTGTAAGGCCACTACACCCTATTCTATCTCACTAACTAACAACTAACCCACTGTCATGGACAGACAGCAAAGATAGCTGAGGTGTGCCCAGGACAGCGTGTTTGAACCTTAATTGAATATAAGCACGAAAATAAGTTGAAATCAATCAATTGAGAAAACACCTAATTAGCCTACTTTTTCTTCCTTTTTTGTATCATATTTAATAACTTGGCGATGTTGATAATGATAATAATAAAAAAAACGTTATCCTTTAAAAACTACATTCCCTGGAATATTTTTATTATTTAAGCATATAGAACAGAAAATCCAATTACGTTTGGTGACGCCGCACTCCGCATTGGTTTCACTACGCTGGCTTAGGCCGATTTTTTTTTTTTTTACTTGTTTCCTATTACATGCTGGAAAAATATAGGGTAGGTAGGTAGGTAAAACATTTTATTTTGGAAAATAACTTTATTTATGGATATTAAATAAAGGTGTTGACTACCGGTATCCAAAATAACCTCTGCATGTATAGAAATGCATTATGCAAACCAACAATACCATTCATCATAGTGTTTTCCCTAGAAATGAAGTAAGGCATGGTAAAGTGACATTTTTGGGGCATATTTTATATGCAGTTTTAAATATAAGGGCTTTTTTTTTCCATTATACAATTTTCAAATGGACAAAAACCTTATGGCCATTTTATTTTCTATATCTATTTCATAACTTAATTTAAAAAAGGAAATATGTAGTACTATCCACATAGGTGTGTTTAAAGGTTTTTTTTTTTTACATGGGCAACTTATAAATGAATGAATGAATGAATGTTTAACGACACCCCAGCACAAAAAATACATCGGCTATTGGGTGTCAAACTATGGTAAATGTAAACACAATGTGATGATCAACATCAATATAAAAATTCAACAGTTAAACAAAAACACAGTGTAAAGAACCGTGCAAAAACACAAATATCACAGATTGATACGGACTTTTACTCAATTTGTGCTGTATTGGCCATTCTCAAAGAGAATGTTACATCCCTGCACCACGGTGAGGTTACAGCACGCGCAGGGGGGGGGGGGGGGGGGCAACTTATACATTTATAAAAGGCAAGGCATTTTGATTTTGAGGGCAACATGGTGCTAACCTATCTGTGGGAGAGTGCATACAAAAGACCCCTTGCTGTTTAATAACAGGCAGAAGGTTTACTCTCATACTAACACTTAACTTCTGTACTGGTCCAGGACAGACTTGGTTGAACCTTAATTGGATAGAAACCAGTAAATAAGTTATAACAATTTCTTTTAATGAAAACTGAAAAGAAGGGTTCTATATTTATCTGTCCAACAATAACATTTAAATTTTTTGTTATGAATATTATCTTTCCTAGTGTATCTAAGAAATGGTAGACTTACCAATGTTATAATTTGCAATGTTAGTTTTATTCTGTATGCATCCAGTATTAAAGTACACACTTGATTTTCTTTCTAGTAAGCATGAACTTTTTTAGCGGAAACCCGCGAAGTTCCCAGTGACCACTTACAAAAAATAACGAAACGCATCGAGATCTTACTCACATATTTAATCCTTTGATTTGGCAGTAAACTTCATCAGTATCGGTAAACATTCCCTCCCCTAGTTTATCAGAAGGTCACTAAATTTCTACAAGGCCAGTTTGTCGCTGGAGTAAATCATTTAATATAGTTATTATTATTATTATTATTATTATTATTATTATTATTATTAAACGGAACACCTCGCTACGCTAGATGTAGAGTAAATCGGAAAAGATCGCATATATTCGTGAAAACAATTTTTCGACTCTTCGCCCGATATCTCACGAAAGTTACCGAACTTCAATTTAAAGGGAAGTAACTCCATCAATCAATTGTTAGATGATGATGATGATGATGATAACTAGTTTAACGTGCCCATATACCACTAGGGTTTCGAACACGTCCATCCCGAGTCTGACCTCCGATAAGTCCGATATATACGTCCACGTGAGTGGCCTCGTTAAGGCCGTTGGAGGTTGGCCTACGGCGAACCGATGAGCGCAGAACCGGCAAAGGCGGGGATGAAGTACTTCCATCTCTGGTCGGCGAGGATGGTTATGACACTCCGGTAGTCGTTGCCGAAAAGGGCCTTGACGATCCTGTGGATGGTGTGGCTATCCATCTCTCTAACCAGGACCGCTTGTCGGTAGACTCCTTCTCGGCGCTGGGTTAGTAGGCCTACCAACCCCGTCTTGCCGGCTGTAGATTTGATGGTGTGTAGCTCGTAAGCGCTTCCATCAGGCAGTTGTTTCAGTTCTGGTTTCACTAGTCCGCCCATCAGTAATGCCGGATCCGAGGTGTCCCCCTGCACGAACTTCAGGAAGCCGGACCTGATTTTCCCGATCTGAACTTTCCAGACGGCTTCCGAGTCGGAGGGGGACGGTGCTTGTGAAGGTGGAGGCCGGGCCTTGTCAGGTTGGTCGCTCAGCTGAGCGACGACCTTCCCTCTTTCCAACGGCCGCTGATCGGGCCGGTGGCTTGACGACTGGCAGTACCGGGGATACCGGCCAGTTCTGTCTGGGCCACGTAGTGGTCGGCAATGGTCGGTGGTCGACGGTTCCGGCGTAGTAGGTTTCCTCGACTCAGGCTGGGCTGGGGGCGGCGTTGCAGAAGGGACCGCCGCTGGCGGTTGAGCCGCCAGTTTTGCCCCCCCCCCCCCCCCCCCGTGCCGTTCCTGGCGCGCTTTTCCTCTTCCTCCATCTCCTCCTCTTCTTCTGTACGATCGCGTCGCCGTACACCAAAGTCACGGAAGCCCGTGACCCGGTGTAAGTGACGCGATATTCAAGTAGCTTCCCGTAACTCAGTAAGTCCCCCCAGGTGTGTGTGGGGGGAGGGGGGGGGGTAACTCGAGAGTACATGGCGAGACGTCTGTCCTCATCGCAAGTTAGCTTGGAAGTGAATTGTTAGAAGAAAACATTTCGTGGCTAACGGGTCGCCAATAAAACTAAATTTGCGACAGTAAAACCACCGATATACGTCCGCAAATCGGAAAACACAGTAGGGTTATCCCCTAAATTAGTGCTTGTGATAGTTTTGGAATGTTTTCGTGGAAATTGTTGTTATATTAAAAAACACATGTTTGGATATACAAAAAAAGTTTTAAGGTCGGCAGGTTCAAATTAGTGTCGGTCGGGTAACCGGAAACAAACAATATTTTATGATACGCCTTACCAGGTCAAAAACAAAGCCAGTATTTTGAAAGTGGGACACTGTTGACGGGCTCGTACCGATCTCGGTTTTCATTGGCTTATCACAAGTATAGAATTCCCCAACAAGAGATCACGTGAGATTTCGCAATTTTTGAACAAATTTAACTGTCTTGATTGAGTGGTCGTCTCGTATCTCCAAAACATATTTATATCCATAGAGGTATGGTACAACGCTTTTCCAGGGGTCGGCGAGTGGGGGATTTGCCTTGAAATTTTGACAGTGGCCAGCTGTTGGCATACGCGTTACACGTAAGGGGGTGTTACTAATTAGTAACGCTATAGGGGTAGAGGAAGAGGGTACTGTGTTCGATTTACGTAACATTTTTCAAGACTATATGTTATTTTTTATTCATTACTTAGACCTAAAAAGGAGTTTTTTGGAAATGCGCGGTCAGTCTAGGATCGATCCCCATCGGCGGGTATACAAAAAGACCATGGTATGTGATATCCTGTCTGTGGGATGGTACATATAAACGATCCCTTGCTAAAATAAAATAAAAAATAGCGGGTTTCCAAGGCGCGTGTGCAGGGATTTCAGCGGGGTTGGGGTTATAGACTGTGTTGAACGAAGTTTATATGGGGCCATGCTCCCCCCAAAAAATACATTTCAATTTTTTTTTAAGCTTGGGCAAGTAAGGGTTTCGACCTCCAATACCCTCCTCCTGCACATGCATCCGATTCCTCTCTAAAATTACCAAATGTTAGACATCCAACAGCAGATGGAAGGAAGGATAGGATATGTTTTATTTAACGACGCACTCAACACATTTTATTTACGGTTGTATGGGGTCGGATGATTATTAAATCAATATGTTTTATCTTTGATGTCGTTAAACAACCCCCCCCCCCCCCAACTTTACCCTTTCCAAACGAAATAATATTTATTTGAATTTGTCGATTTTAACACGTAAAATTAAGTGAAAACGTTCATTGTCTACTTTAGTATATTTTATTTTAAAAATATATACATGATTAATGTGTTACTAGTATACAAACTAAACTTTAAAAGTTCTACTAACACTTTATAAAATATCAATTCTGAAATAGGAAGGTACGACTGTCGATACTACGTTGTCAAGATCAAACCGGTTTTAAGTAAAGACTCTAGTACCGTATCCTCAACCGAATGTTCTTCGTACAGCGCAAGATTTCTCTTTTAATTTTTTGAGACGAACCCTACAATTTGAAATCGGCAAACGCAGGTGTTAACTGAAAATGACAACAGGCTGTCGTTTGTGCTTTGCCGAGGCACAGGCTGTCGTTTGTGTTTTGCGGCACAGGCGACGAATCAAGCGTATACGTTATAATAATAATAATAATAATATAATAATAATAATAATAATAATAATAATAATAATAATAATAATAATAATAATAATAATAACTTTATTTAATGAGGGTGACAGGTTTAGCACAAGCACTTGGCCCTCAACAATACATTGAAACAATGGAAAAGAAAATACATATATACTAAGTACTATACTATTACAATAAATGCATACATACATATTGACTAAAGAAAACTTATATTTAACAGACATCTGTTAGTTGTGTAATATTGACACTAAAGTCTCAAAACATAATTATATATATAGAATAAAAACTAATCAGCCAAATAAACGTCCATGAGATATTGTTTCAGGCTGCATTTGAAGTTCGCAACTGACTTCTGGTGTCTAATATCAAGGGGTATTGTATTCCATATCTGAACACCTGAGTAACTGATGGATTTTTTATATAGTTCAGTATGAGGTCTTGGTAGCTGAAGTTTGTGTTTGCTAGAGGATCTTAGGTTATAATTACAGGTTTCAGATATTGGGGTAAGGAGAGATGCAATGTATTTTGGGGAGAAGCCATTTAGTGCTTTATATACCATTATGCCGATGTGGTATTTTATTCTGTCAGGGAAAGGTAAAATATTTAGTTCCCTGAACATGTCTTTAGATCGAGTTATTAATGGTTTGTTTAAAATTATTCTCATTACACGTTTTTGCATTTTTAGAATTTGAACCACTTGTTCCTTAGCACAGTGTCCCCAAACAGTAGCAGCAAAGTCGAGAATTGGAACAACGTATGCATTATAGAAAACTGTTTTGGCAGCTTGATTTAAGTATATATTAAGTCTCCTGAGAAGTGAGATAGTCGAGGCCAGTTTTAAAATCACTTTTCTAATGTGTACTGTCCAGGTCAGTGACTCATCTATATAAACACCAAGTACCTTTTGCGATTTTACTGCATTAAGTTTTTCATTGTTTAGTGTGATTTGTATTGAGTGCTGCCTGGCTATTTTATATGTTGTACACTTGTACTTACTAACATACAAGTTGTTTTCTGAAGATTAAAAACCATATTGTTATTTGTACACCACTTTTGAATGCCCAATAAATCCACCTGCAAATTTAATTCTAGTTCTGTTAGGTTACTACCATATGTGTGCATGGTTGCATCATCGGCATACATGTCAATAGAGCAGTGTTTGGCATACAAGGGCATATCATTTATGTAGATAATAAATAGTAGTGGACCGACAATTGAACCTTGGGGGACATCGGTCATTACTTGCTGTGATGAGGATTGTAAGTTCCCAACTTTGACAATCTGCTGACGATTTTGTAGATAGGAAGTAAACCATTTGAGACTTTGATCAGAAAAATTTAGAAGCTTCATTTTATAAAGAAGTATATAATGATCTACAAGATCAAAGGCTTTTTTTAAATCTAGGAAAATGGTTCCTACCATGTTATCATTATCGATAGATATGATCCACTGATAGGTGTACCAATGCAGTCTGGCATGAGTGTTTTTCACGGAAACCAGACTGAGCATCATGTAGGAGGTTATATTTAGTCAAGTATTTATACAGATGATTTGAGATATGCCTCTTAAATATTTTTGTTATTGTTGGTAAAATCGAAATAGGTCTGTAATTCTCTGCTTTGTCTTTCTCACCCCCTTTATATATTGGTGTGACTCTAGCAATTTTTAATGCACATGGGAAGGTTCCATCAGCAATACTTACGTTGATTATGTGTACGATGAGTGGAGCTAGTGTGTGATTACTAAGCTTTAATATTCCAGGCCCAATGCCTTGCATTAGTAACCAGACTGTCATTTATTTGTAACTCTGAAGGCATAGGTAACCCTGATCGTTTTCCAGATAATGTTTTGAAATGATTCCATAAGAAACTTGAAGGTTTGTTATTCTGAACAGCATCTTGAAATAAATCCTTCTTAGCCTCAGCTATGAAATTTAATGTTTTATTGCACCATAGCTTGTAGCTGGTCCAGTCTTTTATTTTATGAAAATTATCAAGTTGCATTCTTGGGTATTTTATCTTATCACTTACCATTTCGGTTGTTCAAATCGTCTAACTCGTTTTATTTTCAAAGGTGCATGTTTATTCAGAATATTAATTAGTGTGTTGTGCCAAAGTAATAAGGCCATATTGACATCATTACATGAAAAAATATTGTTTATATTGGAATTGTTAATGTCTAAAAGAAAGTCTTCAGTGCAAAATCTTTTAAAACACCTATATGATATAGTTTTATGAGTGTTATTTATCATATTTATATCAGAATTGTTTGTATGTTGATTAAGACTAACTTTGACAGGATAATGATCGCTAATAGCAAAACTTGGTATACATACTTGAGTAATCATATTAGTGTTTGTACAATAAATGTGATCTATGATAGTCGAAGAATTTTCGGTTATTCTGGTAGGCTTATCCACTGTTTGAGTCAATTCATATGACTTCACTAAATTGCTCCACTTGGTATTAGAGCAACCATTTATGAAATCGATATTAATGTCTCCCATAACAATTATATCAAGGTTTTCATTTAAAGCCTTTTCCAACTGAGTGTCAATCATATCTATCCAGGACACATGTGAGTTAGGTGGTCTGTTGACAAAACACAAGATGTTTTTAGAATGTTGTAAATTAATTTGTAGCCATATAGTTTCTGTAGTCAGTCTTCGATATTATTTCGTCTTTTATAGGATAAGGAGTTTGACGACATCCGTTCATAGCGAACACATACGACTTTTTTAAAAGTGCATTTGAGCTTGTATTTCACATTTGTACATGATGTTATAACATGGTAACCAGAGAATGTAACTTTAAATACAGTTTCTATTTTTGCCATAGTTCATACCACGGCTAAGTTCTGTGAACCAGTCGGGCAATGCAAGCCCGTGGGAACCGGATAAGTGCCCTCTCCCACCACTCAATAATAAAAATGTTTTGCTTGTTTTGTTTTTTTTGTTTGGGGGTGGGGGTGGGGGTGGAGGGGGGTTACTTAAAGATTTTTCTTTAGTAAAAACGATTAAAATGTGGCTTGTGCCCCCCCCCACCCCCCGCGCTACTAGATATTGTGCCCCCTCCTCCACTAGAGATGGTGTCCCATCCTCCCCAGTCCAGATAATAACGTTCTTACGGGCCTACAGTGGGTGGGGAAGAAAGAAAAAAACAAAAAAAACAGGGCGAGCGATACACAGACCCGTAGGACAAAAATTCATTTATTTTTATTATTATTATTTTATATTTTTTTAGTCCAAGTTTATATAAACAAAAAGCTAAGAAATCTGGCTTATGCCACCTCATCCCCCATAAGACTCATAGAGGCTGTGGCATATGCACTAGCGATTGTGATCTACAGAAATATTGTTCCTACGGACCCGAAAGGCGCTACATTTTGAATTTGACAAAGGACTGGCTGTCATTTTAATGCATGAATACTTTTTATGCACTTCATAATTTTTGCATCATCAATCCAGCCGTTGACGGACAGTGAATTATTAACCTAGATTTATACTTCACCGCCTACTCGCTCAATCCTTCTGTTCAAACCTAATCTTTATTTTTCAGTCACTTCAGTATGATTTTAACAGTTCATATTAAATTTTAGTGCGTGTTCGTTTAACGCTTTTTTGTTTACCTAATAAAACATACAATTTCAGTTGTGCATGAGGTCGGCGATCAAAGTATAAATTGACCTAGTCCTGCGCTACCTTTATTCCTTTCTCGCTCCAGCCAGTGCACCACGACTGGTATATCAAAGGCCGTGGTAAGTGTTATCCTGTCTGTGGGATGGTGCATATAAAAGATCCCTTGCTGCTAATCGAAAAGAGTAGTCCATGAAGTGACGACAGCGGGTTTGTATACTAGTATAAACAGATTTTATGGCTATACCATCATGGGTTGTTTTTTTTCGTCTTGAAACAAATTTTATATAAAATTTTATATTGAAATTAGTTTCCGGCATACTTCGTAATTCACCCGAATTATTTTGTATACCCTCGGAATAATCCTGAATGTTTTCAAATTCTTTTCAAATCACTGGCATGATTTTGCAAGTAAGGTTTTGATTGGTCAAATGAAAAAGGTGAATTGGACATGAGCTCCAACGGGGTGCTGTTAGATCCACAGGTAATAATAATTAACCAGTGGAGCTAATTTTAATTAGATTGACTACCACCCCACACCCTTAAAGTGAATCAGAAAAAATTGGGGGTCAAGCTGCTCATTTCAGAGATAACGGGTAGCATCTATGACTACCCTAATTCCGCACCATACATGTTTCAAGCACAAGGCTACTTGACCCAGTGGTACTAGATGAAATAAAATTGCATATATATTTTGCCCAGATGAAACTATTTGTTTTTACAACCAACACACTCACATTTATCACCAATCACAGGACTTGTGTTGTTAATTTCTCTATCAAAAGTTGGGTGCACCTTGAACTTTGACCCAGCCGGAAGTTATTTGGTTTAGTACTACCTTTATTTGCATAGTCAGTCGGAACAAAGACTGCCCATCAGACTAGTGGTTACGTGTTTTAATTGTGAGCAGACGAATACTCCCTGTACTCCCTGAACATGCTTAAATACAGGTCACTTTTAGCAGTTCAGATTAAATTCAATCCATTTTGTAAATATTATTTTATGCCCAAAATATTTAATCAGCTCAATTGCCATAGATAAAATAATATCCTTTAACTATAATACAAATAAGTGTACAATAGTAAAAAAAAATAAAAAATCAATTTTACAAAAAAAATCAACTACATGTAACAACATAGTTTAAAAAATTGCACAAACATTTTTTTTTCTCCCAATTTGAAGCAACCAAATGATAAGTTCTACCTAAACAGACTTAGTTGTCAACTGACATATAAATCTTGAAAGTTAATAAGAGCACCTTAAAATTGTTCCTACAGTTCATTTTTTTTATTTTTTTTCTCGAGCTCTGTCCTTTTTCTCTTGTACAATTTAACCAAGAATTCATCAGGTTTTAGATTTTTCTCCTCTAATTCCTTCCATATCTTGTGCAGTTGATTAATATTCTTAACACCTTGTAACCGACGCCCAAAAACATACAGCTCAAACTGTTTGGCAGTCATCAGCTGACACTTCTCAATTTTACACAGATCTGCACGTTTTGCCGTTTGGTCCAATTTCGGAAGAAATGTAATTCCAGATTTTATCTCAAGATCTTCGAGTTTGACCTGAAAGTCTTTAAGATCGTAGTCATACCCTATTGGCTTGTTGGGTACTACAAACGCTCCAATCAGTGTCTGATTCGTGTTAGAGGTTTCTGCAACAATCACTTTATAAAGATGTGTTGGTACAGAGACTTGACTTTGTCCTATCACCTGTAAGAGAAAAATATAGCAATAATGAAAAACAAAAAACACAACAAAACCGTACAGCAAATAAAACCAGTATAAAATAATGGGTTTAAATTACATTCATCTTTTAAATTACATTCATCATGATCATCTGCTTCTTCTTGTTATTATTACTGACTAATAGTCTTTTAAACAAAATTTCTTGTTTAGAATGGGTGCTCTATACGGTAATTTAATTGTGAAGGCTTAATTAGTTAGACACATATTACAGGGGACAATATTTCAAAATCTTAGATAACCGAAAGTTAGTTCACGTGAGCTTTACTTAGGTAACTGATTGTTTGGTTATGTGAATATAGTTCTCCTAACCGATGAGTTAAGCTTACCTAATTCTAAAACACCTGAACTACGATTCTATGCTACATTAGTGGTTCAAAAACAAACTGATTTTCACTTTCATTACTGATATATGGTACTTTTTAATTTTAGAATGTAATTGTTCACCATGTAACCGATTGGCAGTTCTCGTAATTGGCTATTCTCGTGATTCTGAAGTTGTGTAACCGACACGCGAACAGAACAACGGTTCTCATGAAATATTGTGCCCTGTATTACATTGACAGCAAACTCAGGATAGTCCCTTTTAATAATACAATCAAATGGATACAGTTAATCCAAACTGACCTCAGGGCTTGAAACAGAACTAAAACACGGCCTGCTGGGTTTTTTAATAGAAGCTAGGCCAAAAGAATTATGTCCTGCTAAGAAAACAATATGTCTTGCTGGAAATTAAGACAACACAGGGTGAATGGAGTGTTTGGGATACAATGTAGAGTGAAAAATCAGGGCCTCTGAGATGTATTTTAGATAATTATAGAATTAAAATATTAATATAACAGAATTTTTAGCTAAATAGCAGATGAGATAATCGTACATACACCTGTCTCTTGAAAAATTATCTGTGATTTTTTGGATTATTTTTGTAGCAGGTGAATTTCTATTTTGAACTCTGGATCTAAAGACCTTAAGAATCATGGTGATCTTTGAAAAACATTTGAGCCAGGGCTCGAAACGGCCTGTGGCCAGGTTGCCAAATGCAACCAATGTCCTGTTTGGGCGACTTAAATATTAAAAAATAATGGCGTTAGTTGCCCAAATAATATTATTTGGGCGATCTTCTTTAGAGCTATAACATATGAGCCACTATTAATATTTGTATTGCATTATTTATTCCACATTAAAATGTTGCTCGTGGTTCATGGTTCGCTTACCTTAATTTGCCATCATCCATTAAACAATTTTGGGCCACGATATTTTTTGGGGAGTTTTGAGCCATGTGAGCACAATTAAATAAAATGTTTTAATTAAAGAGAATGAAGATCTTAATATTTAAAATTTAACTCTCACCGGGTATGTAACATAGAGCCGCCCATCTTCCTTGAAGTCTGGGAGCACCAGGGGGCCCGTGAACACTCTGACATCATTAAATATCTTTGCCAAATCGCGACAGTATATTTCAAATCGGTTCCAGAAGCCAGCATTATTTTTGTAATCTTGAGGAACAATGTTGGTGAGAAAAAACGTTTCATCCATAGATTTCTAAAAAAGATAAATATCTAACAATTTGAAAAATATCTGTATAAAAGGAAAGAAAGAAAGGGGAAAAAAAAAGAAAAGCTTTATTTAATGACACATTAAACATGTTTATTAACATACCTAGAGCACAATGATTCATTCATCATCCACTATTGGATAAAAAAAAAAAAATTTGATAATTCTGACATATTATAACCTTAGAAGAAACCAGCTACATTTTTTCATTAGCAGCAAGGGCTCTTTTGTATGCACTTTCCCACATACAGGACAGTACATACCATGATCTATGATATATACCAGTCTTTGGGAACTGGTTGGGACGGGGAGAAAAACCAAATCAGATAATGGTTCACTGAGGGGGTTTGATCCTGCAACCAAAGCACCTGAGGGGAGTGCTCTACCGACTGAGCGAGATCCCACTCCCTGTATGAAAGGAATCAATGAATGAATGTTTAACAACACCCCAGCACAAAAAATATATCATAACTGGCTATTGGGAGTCAGACCATGTATGAAAGGAGACAGATTCTTTTTAAAGGATGTTCATCATGTTGAAAACAGTAAATACAACTAATGGATTATTTTAAGTTCAAAACTGTAGAAAATTTGATTGTTACCTCTTTTTGTGAATCCTCACACCTCAAAACCTTTCTATGATTTGTGTTGCACAGGATGTCCATTATGTTTGATAGTAGGAATGAATGAATGAATGAATGAATGAATGAATGTTTAACGACACCCCAGGACGAAAAATACATCGGCTATTGGGTGTCAAACTATGGTAATGCAAGTAAATAAAGTGATGATCAACATCAATATAAAAATTCAAGACAAACAAAAACAGTGTAAAGAACTGTGCAAAAACACAAATATCACAGAATTTTACGGATACTGAATTTTACTCAAAACTTCAATTTTGTGCTGTATTGGCCATTCTGAAAGAGAATGTTACACCCCTGCACCACGGTGAAGTTACAGCACACGCAGGGGTTGATAGTAGGAAGCTATCTGATAAGGAAGGAAGGAAATGTTTTATTTATCAATACACTCAACACAATTTATTTACGGTTATATGGCATCAGACATATGGTTAAGGACCACAGATATTGAGAGAGAAAACCTGCTGTTGACACTTCATGGGCTACTATTTTCAATTAGCAGCAAGGGATCTTTATCAGACCTTGCTTTTTAAGGTGTGCGGGTGTGATCGTGCTCATACAGCGCACGTAATTTCAATCTGGCGAGTGTGAAAAATAACGCATGTTACACTTAACAGCACACGTAATTTTGTATATTGATTGCCACTATTTTACCGTATGTAGCTGATAGAAAGATCCATTTAATAATACCAGATTTTTTTTTTTTACGAGAATGGTAGCGTCCATGCAAGATTTTAATATATGACTGGTACTTATCTTTGCTATACAAATCGGAAAACACAGGTTTAATAGACATCTTCGAAGACATATCAATCCAATCAAAATTCTTTCCCTATTTAATTTATTATTAATTAGAAACAGTCCACTTTTGTAAGGTAATAGATCACAACGTCTGATAAGGATAACTCATTTATACAGTTCATATAGTTATGACAAAAAGAGAAATGGACTGATGTAAATAGTGGCTTCTGTAGCCTACACAAATGAACTTAATTGTCTCGATTAGTTCATAACTGTTAGCCTACAAAGCTTACGAAAATGGCAGTCATGCAATTTTATACTTTCTTTAAAAAATGTTTTTAGACGGAATAATAAAAAGAAGGAAAAGAAATGATAATAGGTATGTAGGAATAAGCCTACTGGGTAGGTATTTTTTTAACGTCTATAATTTTTCTTTTTTATCTTTAAAAAAAAATCAAATAAAACTTCATTTAAATATTTGTCTTTCAGCTAGTGGTTAATGAATGTGCATATGTTATTTAGATATGTATATATGTACACACTATAGTAACAGTAATCAATGATAATTTTCGACTCTTTAATTTGTTTTTCGTTTGTTAGAAAGTCACAGACCATGTGACTGGAACATGATTTGATGCGCAGTAGTCTGTGGCATACTGACCAATCAGAGCTATCGAGGTCAGATTATTTTTACTCTTGGAATTCTGCATGCACACGCTGGTCTACTTGACAACTTATTACGCATTGATCATGATGGTGTCTAAAATTATGGGTTTTTAAAAAAACCTTTTTTAATTATCTTTATTATGGCATCCCACGTTTGGAATAAAATCCTTTGAATGACAGAGTTTGTGTATTTTGTTATTAACAGTATTGGGGCCATTCTAGATCAGTGACGTAACGCTGTCAGAGCTGTTCTAACTTGTAGTGGTAGGTTAAATGACGTGTTACAAAATGTTTAGGGAGGGAGATTGGTTGCGTAATTGTTGAATTAAAAATGCCACGTGAATGTCAATGTCCCAACTAACACTATCAATTGAAGTAATTGTAGGCCCACATTTCACGAGTTATTATTTTTTTTAAATGTTTTAATAATATGAGTCAGTAGTGCACACCTGATATGCTTGGGTCGTAGTTCGTGAACCACCTCCTCGGAACCAGTGGGTTTTTTTCCCCATCCCAACTATCCTAATCATGTTCGTTGTACATCACAGTCAAATTCAAGACAAGTTGATTCCTACATATGTTTAGCTGCACGTTCATCAAACCATCTAACACTGAAAAGGTATATATATAATTGTGTGCATCAAATTATCTGAATAGTACATATGGTAATTAAACATTCAAATAGTCTGCATCAGTGTATACATGTCATAATTATATTTCTATAGTACTACTCCTGAAACTTTTTAATAAACTATAACTCCA
This sequence comes from Gigantopelta aegis, assembly GCF_016097555.1. Classification (NCBI taxonomy): domain Eukaryota; kingdom Metazoa; phylum Mollusca; class Gastropoda; order Neomphalida; family Peltospiridae; genus Gigantopelta; species Gigantopelta aegis. The sequence continues at coordinate 74,103,586 of NC_054707.1, read as the reverse complement.
TTCCTGAAAGGGAAAAGAAGTCAGACTACACTAATGAACCAAACAACATAAAATTAGAAGAAAACATTATTGGTTTATTGGTTCATTTTTGCAACATATGTCTCTACATTTACATGTACCAATTACTAAATTAATAAATGCTTGATTTTCACTCGCCGTAGCATTTTGACGAGTGCGATTTTTCACTCGACTTTGTTTTTTAAAAGGCAAGGACTGCTTTATATGCACCATCCCACAGACAGGATAGTACATACCACAACCTTTGTTAACCAGTTCTGGAGCACTGACTGGAACGAGAAATAACACAATGGGGCCACTGATGGGGATCGATCCTAGACCAACCGTGCATCATGCGATAGCTTTACCATTGGGCTATGTCCTGCTCCTGTCGATAACACCTACTGAATGGCTCCAACGCTGTGATGCATATTATTGTAATATCAAAAATAGGTGTCAAAATGCATTGCCTTTCATCACTTGTTAAACACTGCAAAGTAAATGTGAAGGAAACCTTAACATGTTTAATCTACATTGGGCTTTAGATCACACTAACTTGGACACAACAGCATGGCTGTTAACAAAAGTAAAATGTTGTGAATGATATGTGGGATATGACACAGGAACCTTTTTAAAGTTATTAATAAGTGAAAAGGTAAAAATTTCCCGGGCTACGCCACTGAGAAATAGTCCTATTAGGCTGACATTTGCTGGGGTGTTCTTTCATAAGCTACGGCCCTAGTACGGGCATTTTTTTAAAGTTTGCATTATTGCATGATATTGTTTATTTAGGCTTGACCGCTAGCTGATGGACGGCAAATCAAATATTCAAATAGATTTACATCGGGTGGCCCTTGTGTTATTGCAAATTCATTATGGGAGGGAGAGGGGGTCGTTAAAAATTGAGGTAAAAGCCAATGTCTGATACTGCATTACGCTAATGTTGAATAGTACTTTGTTGATCTTTGTGTCATTTAACAATAAAAAATCTTGCAGTTTCAATACCCCTCTCCCCTTGTAACGTTTTGTGACCGTGTCATATTTTACCAATAAAATGGCAATGACTGGTTGCATTTTACTTTATGAATTAAAATTACGTTGCACAATAACCACCACCACAACCACCCCCCTCCCCTATTATGTTTTGTCACATCCCATAATTCCCACACTCCTTAGTGCACGTTGCGTAGTTCTCGAATGATCCCATTATTCAATCGTAAATAATAAAGAAGTAACATACCGTTTGTCGGTAAATGTTATATTTGACCGGATCAACTTTATTAAGTTTCAATATCTATAATATGCAATCTAATATCTCCCAGCAGAACTATTACATTTTAACAGTGTTCAAACTCGCACGTGCTGTTCATCATATGATGTGACATCGGGTACGGCCATTACTTTAAAGGTGGGTTTTTTTCACTTAATTTACAACTACTGTAGTAACGTTTTTTGTAGTTTTTTTAATTACAAAAAACATACCAAAAATCATTTAAAAAAAAAAAAAAAAAAAAAAAAAAAAAAATATTTGAGAAAAAAAAGTACGAAACATATGTACACACCTTTTTACAAAATAAGATCGTCTGCTTAAAATAGCACAGCAAATGATAGTGCAGGTGCACATTAAGTCAATACTTTACTTTCTACGTCCATTCGGACTATGTAAATAGCGGACTGGACGTGTTGCGATAGATCCCAAATATGTGTTAACGCAATTGGATGAATTAAAACAAAAAGTTGTATTCTTCTACCAAAACTGTATTATATCAGACAATGTAGGCATTATTACTAAAAACTACGGCACAACAGACTGTATCAAAACAGGCTAAAACTAATTTGCATATCCAGGTCAGACTTGTTCGTCACGTGTTCGTAATCGATCGGAAAACCAAAACGAAACTTGTTCGATGTCAGGATTTAAAAAAAATATACAATTAGCTAAATTTTAAAACATTTTTATGAGTTCAAGTATCCGCGATAAGAGCAACTTTGGGAATCTTTATTGGGAAACTGTTGGGTCATAATTGGGAAAAGGTTTGATATTGGATTGAGAATTTACGTTAGGGGAATGGGGCCGTTCATCGGCCCCAAAATGTATGGTAGATTATACCCATCCGATAGGTACCTAAAGGGGGGGTCAGTGGGGCAAAGAAAACGGCCGAAGTGATCGGGTTGACATTACGGAAACCGAAAACGGCCTAAGTGATTCTCATTTTAAAAAAATAAAAAGACTGAAAAAATAATTTCCACAATTTCTCTGACGACGGAAATCCATCTCACGACGGACAGTTAACAGCCATGCAACAGGTGTTTTGTGTGTTTTGAATGCACTGATGTCTTTGACGTTAATATTATTAACAGCTGGTAAAGAGATCTGGATAGTCAGAAATGCAAAGTTATTTTAATCTAATTACAGTTTAACATTTCAATGGTTTGAGATCTTATTTTGGGCTTACTTATTCTGGACACTGCATTTCTTGACTCAACTTTAATGTAATTTAGAGCCCTGAATCTACATTAATTACCTGTATGTATAAAGTTTGATTCAGAAGAATAGGACGACAAACTCCCTGCTAACTCAAGAATAATCTTTTAAGATTCAGAATCACATTATTATGAGTAACAGCAAAGGAGTCCTTTGTTTATTAAAAATAAAAAGTTAAATGCACAGGAAAAATCTTATTTCAGTTAAATTTCTAATTAATATGACAAACTGCTACCACACCTGATCATTCTTGTAATTTCCAGCTGGTGCCATGTGACCTCGGGACCAGCCACTTTTGAAGTAATCTTCATTTCTCGCTGAAAACTGTGCTGGGATGTCGGGATCCGGCTTAAATTTAGACTTTTTTCTGTTGGCATCACCTACAAGAGCACAATATTGATGTAAAGTAATTTTATAACGGATCAAATTTAAAACATACCGTAAATAATATTTCATGTAACCCAAAAGACTAGTAATATTAAAATGAAGGATTGGACAACAGATGTGTGTGCAGGAAATTTTGAAGGGGGAGCAGGGTTTCTGCCAGAGGGTAAAACGGGTAAAATGCCATCTCCCAAAAATATTATTTGGGTATGGTGCCATACCCAATTTTTATAGTAGATTTTTTTTTTTTTTAGTTGACCTATGATAAAATTAAAGCCTAACAGTAATATGATACATTTTATCAGAACATTTAATTTTATTTATAATATGCTCAGACACTATTTTCTCAAATATTTTCGCCATATGTGGAAGAATATTTTGGTTTTTATGCACGAATGACAGTGATGGTGACCAAGGAATTCATATCACAGATAGCTGGAAAACACATCCGAGAGATCCTAAATTCCATTTTTATTCTGGAGGATGTCCCCCAGGCGACTGTGGGTGCCTTCGACACTCACATTCTAAAAAATCAATTCCACAGTGCCATAACCAAAAATTTGAAAACAATTTACAGTATTGTGTTGGTTTATGCTTGCACTGATCATTTGAAAACAATTTACAGTATTGTGTTGGTTTATGCTTGCACTGATCATTTGAAAACAATTTACAGTATTGTGTTGGTTTATGCTTGCACTGATCATTTGAAAACAATTTACAGTATTGTGTTGGTTTATGCTTGCACTGATCATTTCAAAACAATTTACAGTATTGTGTTGGTTTATGTGTTTTAATCCTGCCATTACTAGTTTCTCAGGAAATTCTTATGAAATAACCCAAAGTTAGTTTAATTATTGTGCCGTGATGTACACACAAGCAATTAGTGTTCAAACAGACTGCAAACACTACCTGGCTGCCAGTGCAACGTTGATTTTCATCATTTCAAAAATAAAAAATAAAAGGAAGAAAGTTTTGGTTAACAACACCACTGGAGCACATTGTTTAATTAATCATTGGCGATTAGATGTCAAACATTTGGTAATTCTGACTCATAGTCATCAGAGGAAACCTACTACTGGTACATTTTTCCTAATGCAGAAAGAGATCTTTTATATACATGCAGGCCGTCAAGTGAGGTGGTGGGTCAAAAAAATAGGAAAATAGGAATTTTTGTTGCCTGAAAATAGGGTTAAAATAGGAATTTTGCCCACAAAATAGGAAGAAAATAGGAATTTTGTATAAAAGTAAACGTCCCAAAATAGAGAATATTGCAGGGGTCAAGTGAGTTAGCCATCTCAAAAAACTAAATATGGAAATAGAAAACCATAGAAAAGATACTAATACAGGAAAATAAGACAATGTGTATATCATAGGAATAAAATAGGCACTAATTATTGTTTTAAGAAGGTCTCCCAATACCCCTTATAGCCCTCCCGATCCACCACTTTTTATTCAGACAATGCAGTGGTTGAATTTGGTTTTTTGGAGTAAGACTTTTAAAAAGCAACACAATGCAGTATTCCTTTTATGCTATTGAATAATACAAGTTACAAGGTCAAATTTTAACTCTGAAATGACAGGGGTGTTGACTGAAAAAAGCACACAACAAGACATTGCTGACCCAGTGACACCATCAATAACAGCAGCAATGGCAGTGTGTGTGTGTGTGTATGTGATTGAATGTGGGTATGGACACTATTTTTAAAATTAGTTTTCTCTTGGTAGATCAACTGGATAATATAGCTGGATTTAGTAGCTGTGTTCTAACTGAATTGGTAAAAATATGTCAAATAATTATGATACTGCAGGTGTGCACATTTAATAGAATACTTGTTACGGTAAGCAAAGCACAACCTGCAAATGAGCACTGAAGTCCTACTTCCTTAGACACCATGCACCAGTATATCAGAGGTAACCCTAACAGCTTCAGCCTGACTTCATACAATTTAGACGTGATGAGAAATGTGGAAAATATAAGATAATTGCACAAACACCCACCACCCACCCAATTTAGCAGTTGTTATTGTTGTTGTTTTTCTTTCTAGTTTGAGCATTCAACAAGATCAGATATGACCAAAAAACAGAAACATATCCATAAATTCAGAAATTATATATAAGAGGACTTTATATTGCATTGTGAAAATTAATAACTGGAAGCCTGTAACCATGCATCCCATCTGTATATTCAGATTTCAATGACTATGCCACAGATATCACAATATGACTCATAGCAAGTCATCTGGAGCAAATGGTGTGAAGAGAAAAAATATGGTGTCGCTAAAAAACCCAAAAAATTCAAAATATGAAACTGGTCAAAAGTGAGAAAAAAAGGGGAAAAAATAGGAATTTTCATCAAAAAGAGGGCTAAATAGGGACTCATAAAAAAATATATGAATAAATAGGAAAAAGTAGGATACTTGACGGCCTGTATATTTTTCCACAGACAGGATAGCACATACCATGGCCTTTATCCAGTTGTGGTGCACTGGTTGGAACGAGAAAAAAACCCAATCAGCTGAATTGATCCACTGACGTGATTTGATCCTGCAACACAAGCAAGTGGGCATACTCGACGGACTGAGCTAAATCCCATCTCTAAAAGGAAGAAAGCTGTTATTAAACACATTGGTATCTACACATGTATGGTTTTAAGGCATTGGTCATATGGATACGGATCACATATAATGAGCTAAATCCCATCCCTAAAAGGAAGAAAGCTGTTATTAAACATATTGGTATCTACACATGTATGGTTTTAAGGCATTGGTCATATGGATACGGATCACATATAATGAGCTAAATCCCATCCCTAAAAGGAAGAAAGCTGTTATTAAACACATCGGTATCTACACATGTATGGTTTTAAGGCATTGGTCATATGGATACGGATCACATATAATGAGCTAAATCCCATCCCTAAAAGGAAGAAAGCTGTTATTAAACATATTGGTATCTACACATGTATGGTTTTAAGGCATTGGTCATATGGATACGGATCACATATAATGAGCTAAATCCCATCCCTAAAAGGAAGAAAGCTGTTATTAAACACATCGGTATCTACACATGTATGGTTTTAAGGCATTGGTCATATGGATACGGATCACACATATAATGAGCTAAATCCCATCCCTAAAAGGAAGAAAGCTGTTATTAAACACATCGGTATCTACACATGTATGGTTTTAAGGCATTGGTCATATGGATACGGATCACATATAATGAGCTAAATCCCATCCCTAAAAGGAAGAAAGCTGTTATTAAACACATCGGTATCTACACATGTATGGTTTTAAGGCATTGGTCATATGGATATGGATCACACATATAATGAGAGGAAACCTGGTGTTGAGTCCATGGGTTACTCTTTTCTATTAGCAGCAAGGGATCTTTCATATACCGTATATGATCATCCCACACTGATACACAGTCGGTCTAGGATCGATCCCATTTGATGGCCCATTGGGTTAATTCTCATTCCAACCAGTGCATCATGACTGGTATATCAAAGGCTGTGGTATGTGATACCCTGTCAGAGTCTATAGGATGGTGCATATAAATGACCACTTGCTAGTAATGGAAACAATAGCAGGTTTTCTCTCAAACTGTAAGTAAAAAATCTCAAATGTTGATGATTAATAAATAAATGTGCTCTAGTGGTGCTATTAAACAAAACAAACTTTAACTTTGATCATCCCACAGACAGGATTGTATATACATATGCCATGGCCTTAGTTACACTAGTTGTGGAACACTGGATCAGACAGGATTGTATATACATATGCCATGGCCTTAGTTACACTAGTTGTGGAGCACTGGATCAGACAGGATTGTATATACATATGCCATGGCCTTAGTTACACTAGTTGTGGAACACTGGATCAGACAGGATTGTATATACACATGCCATGGCCTTAGTTACACTAGTTGTGGAACACTGGATCAGACAGGATTGTATATACACATGCCATGGCCTTAGTTACACTAGTTGTGGAACACTGGATCAGACAGGATTGTATATACACATGCCATGGCCTTAGTTACACTAGTTGTGGAACACTGGATCAGACAGGATTGTATATACATCTGCCATGGCCTTAGTTACACTAGTTGTGGAACACTGGATCAGACAGGATTGTATATACATGTGCCATGGCCTTAGTTACACTAGTTGTGGAACACTGGATCAGACAGGATTGTATATACATGTGTCATGGCCTTAGTTACACTAGTTGTGGAACACTGGATCAGACAGGATTGTATATACATATGCCATGGCCTTAGTTACACTGGAACACTGGATCAGACAGGATTGTATATACATATGCCATGGCCTTAGTTACACTAGTTGTGGAACACTGGATCAGACAGGATTGTATATACATGTGTCATGGCCTTAGTTACACTAGTTGTGGAACACTGGATCAGACAGGATTGTATATATACATGTGTCATGGCCTTAGTTACACTAGTTGTGGAACACTGGATCAGACAGGATTGTATATACATGTGCCATGGCCTTAGTTACACTAGTTGTGGAACACTGGATCAGACAGGATTGTATATACATCTGCTAGGGCCTTAGTTATACTAGTTGTGGAACACTGGATCAGACAGGATTGTATATACATATGCCATGGCCTTAGTTACACTAGTTGTGGAACACTGGATCAGACAGGATTGTATATACATATGTCATGGCCTTAGTTACACTAGTTGTGGAACACTGGATCAGACAGGATTGTATATACATATGCCATGGCCTTAGTTACACTAGTTGTGGAACACTGGATCAGACAGGATTGTATATACATATGCATGGGCCTTAGTTACACTAGTTGTGGAACACTGGATCAGACAGGATTGTATATACATATGCCATGGCCTTAGTTACATTAGTTGTGGAACACTGGATCAGACAGGATTGTATATACATATGTCATGGCCTTAGTTACACTAGTTGTGGAACACTGGATCAGACAGGATTGTATATACATATGCCATGGCCTTAGTTACACTGGAACACTGGATCAGACAGGATTGTATATACATATACCATGGCCTTAGTTACACTAGTTGTGGAACACTGGATCAGACAGGATTGTATATACATATGCCATGGCCTTAGTTACACTAGTTGTGGAACACTGGATCAGGGTTCGAACTTAAGAATTTGTCTCACACTGCACTTAGGGGCAGGACGTAGCCCAGTGGTAAAGTTCTTGCTCGATACACAGTCGCGCTGGGATCAATCCCTACCAGTGGGCCCATTAAGCTATTTCTCATTCCAGCCAGTGCGCCACGAATGGCATATCAAAGGTGTTGGGATGGTGCATACAAAAGATCCGTTGCTGCTAATCGAAAAGAGTAGCTCATGAAGTGGCGACAGCTGGTTTCCTCTCTTAATATCTGTGTGGTCCTTAACCATATGTCTGATGCCATATAACCGTCAATAAAATATACATTTCCTTCCATTCTTCCTTCCCACTGCATTTTTTAAAAGAATTGCCATGGGTGAAACAGCCCACCGACAGCAATTTATAGTCTGCCTATGGCAATTTGACATTGCAGCAAATACACATGACTAAAAGGTTATTTTGCTGTATGTAGACATTTCAAATGTGCACATGTTAAATATTGGCAGATAATGTACACCAGGTGAATAAATTTTGCATTTGTTGAGGAGCTTTACCGGTGCCGTCGTTAAGTTCGAGCACTGCTGGCTGGAATAAGAAATAACCCAATGGACCCACGTGAGGGCTTCATCCAAGATCGATCAGGCTGGCGAGCACTTTACCATAAATTACCATTATAGTTTTTTCATACTATAAAATTTACTACAAGTTATTTATTTTACACAAAAACTGTATTATTTTGTTATTTCCAAAACACTTTAAATTCCTTTCACTTCAAACCAAACTGAAACTACTTACAATTTTTTTTTTTATAGAATGATGGGATGGACTATAGGTTAAAAGTTAGTTTTGTTTAGTGACACCACTAGAACACATCAATTTATGAATCACCGGCTACTGGATGTCAAGCATGATAATTCTGATATATAGTCTTAGAATAAACATACAACATTTTTTTTCATTAGCAGCAAGGGATCCTTTAGGCAGGGAATATTTAGCTTTTATAATTTTTACTAATGACAGTTGGTGATTAGTTAAAAATTGAGTAGCAACTATTATTAAACATTTTAGAATTGTGTAGTAATCTCTGAAACTTGCATAGAAAATTGTGACGTGATACCGAGCAAAATGTTCCCTGTTATATTTCCTTTTCCACAGATTGTCAGGTACATGTGTTGTGGGGCACTGGTTGGGACGGGAAAAACCCAGTCAGAGAATAACCACTAGGATACATCATGCACTCTCCATGTCAAGTCAGTCGGTATTCAGTTTTAAAAACTTTCACAGGGCTTGAACTTAACGATGGCACCAACGGCAATTGCCTTCGTTGAGATATAAATTGCCGTGACTTGGGAAAATCACTGATGACACTTTTGTGGCACTGGATAAAATTAGTGTAAAACTCCTCAACAACAGCAAAATGAATATATCTGGTGTATACATGTACTATAGGTATGCCAGTATTTAACATAAATTTGTATATTTGAAAATGTATGTAGGCAGGCTAAAAACTGCCATCAGTGGGCCGTTTCACAGATGGCAATTTAAAAACAAATTATCCAGTAGATTTCAAATTCTTGAGTTCGAGCCCTGCTTTCAGTGGATGAATAGAGGATACTCCCCAAGTGTCTTGTGATGTATAGAGGATACTCCCCAAGTGTCTTGTGATACACAGAGGATACTCCCCGAGTGTCTTGTGATACACAGAGGATACTCCCCAAGTGTCTTGTGATACACAGAGGATACTCACCGAGTGTCTTGTGATACAGAGGATACTCCCCGAGTGTCTTGTGATACACAGGATACTCCCCGAGTGTCTTGTGATACACAGAGGATACTCACCGAGTGTCTTGTGATACACAGAGGATACTCCCCGAGTGTCTTGTGATATATAGAGGATACTCCCCGAGTGTCTTGTGATGTATAGAGGATACTCCCCGAGTGTCTTGTGATGTATAGAGGATACTCCCCGAGTGTCTTGTGATACACAGAGGATACTCCCCGAGTGTCTTGTGATACACAGAGGATACTCCCCGAGTGTCGTGTGATGTATAGAGGATACTCCCCGAGTGTCTTGTGATGTATAGAGGATACTCCCCGAGTGTCTTGTGATATATAGAGGATACTCCCCCGAGTGTCTTGTGATATATAGAGGATACTCCCCGAGTGTCTTGTGATACACAGAGGATACTCCCCCGAGTGTCTTGTGATACATAGAGGATACTCCCCGAGTGTCTTGTGATACACAGAGGATACTCCCTGAGTGTCTTGTGATATATAGAGGATACTCCCCGAGTGTCTTGTGATGTATAAAGGATACTCCCCGAGTGTCTTGTGATATATAGAGGATACTCCCCGAGTGTCTTGTGATGTATAGAGGATACTCCCCGAGTGTCTTGTGATATATAGAGGATACTCACCAAGTGTCTTGTGATTTATAGAGGATACTCCCCGAGTGTCTTGTGATATATAGAGGATACTCCCCAAGTGTCTTGTGATATATAGAGGATACTCCCCGAGTGTCTTGTGATATATAGAGGATACTCCCCGAGTGTCTTGTGATATATAGAGGATACTCCCCGAGTGTCGTGTGATGTATAGAGGATACTCCCCGAGTGTCTTGTGATATATAGAGGATACTCCCCGAGTGTCTTGTGATGTATAGAGGATATTCCCCAAGTGTCTTGTGATAAATAGAGGATACTCCCCAAGTGTCTTGTGATGTATAGAGGATACTCCCCGAGTGTCTTGTGATATATAGAGGATACTCCCCAAGTGTCTTGTGATGTATAGAGGATACTCCCCGAGTGTCTTGTGATATATAGAGGATACTCCCCGAGTGTCTTGTGATGTATAGAGAATACTCCCCGAGTGTCTTGTGATATATAGAGGATACTCCCCGAGTGTCTTGTGATATATAGAGGATACTCCCCAAGTGTCTTGTGATATATAGAGGATACTCCCCGAGTGTCTTGTGATATATAGAGGATACTCCCCGAGTGTCGTGTGATGTATAGAGGATACTCCCCGAGTGTCTTGTGATATATAGAGGATACTCCCCGAGTGTCTTGTGATGTATAGAGGATACTCCCTGAGTGTCTTGTGATAAATAGAGGATACTCCCCAAGTGTCGTGTGATGTATAGCGGATACTCCCCAAGTGTCGTGTGATGTATAGAGGATACTCCCCAAGTGTCTTGTGATGTAGAGGATACTCCCAGAGTGTCTTGTGATATATAGAGGATACTCCCCAAGTGTCTTGTGATATATAGAGGATATTCCCCCCGAGTGTCTTGTGACATATAAAGGATACTGCCCGAGTGTCTTGTGATATATAGAGGATATTCCCCCGAGTATCTTGTGATATATAAAGGATACTGCCCGAGAGTCTTGTGATATACGGAGGATACTCCCAGAATGTCTAGAGGATACTCCCCGAGTGTCTTGTGATATACAGAGAATACTCCCCCGAATGTCTTGTGATATTAAATCTGAGGCTTGCAGAGGATTTTTTATACTTTTATCAATAAGTGCTGATATATTATGATATCACAAGACACGAGGGGGTTATTCTTTTTGTCATCCATTATCATTCTTTTCATTTGCGACAATTGTAAACAATGTCAGTAATGTTGGTTGAATGTCACTATATTTGGTACCGGTATGCAGAATGACAGTGGGGTGACATCACTAATGATAGGTTTAGCGCTGAAACATACACAGTGACAAAAAAAGAAGCAACATCTCCTAGGAGAATATCACAGGACATATCGCAAATTATAGTGCAAGCGATATCTCCTACCTGTAAATGCCTTTAATGGATGATAAATATACAAACCATTCAGATTTCTGGGTGTAATATGTTCTGCAACCCAGACAGGTGTCTTCTTCAAACGATCATATGCCAAAACATGGTCATTATAGTAAATAAGCCTTGGCCCATACTCTGGAATTCCATATTTTAAAATCCCACGGGGTTTTTCTAGTAGTCTTACATCTTCTGTGAAAAAAGGAAAAGAAAAGAGTAGACAATTTAGATGACTCAGGGCTCTGAATGAGTAAAACATTTTGCCAAATTATCTTATAAAATGCTAAATCACAGTTATTTTCCAACAAAATACCATTTATTACATGAAATTTGTTCGCAGAATTAAAATAAAATTCCCTAATAGTTCCTAAATTTTGCAATTGGCGAATTTTGCAAGTGGCAGAGCAGCCCTGTTCAGACTACTACTCAGACGTCTGACAATTAACAATCGGAATAACCCATTGACATGAATGGACAATGCAAAAACAAATTCAGGTAACCCTTTTCTTTTTAATGTAACCCATCACTATCATGTTTACTTGCCAATAGATGTGTTAACATTTAATGTGCAAACACAAAGAGCAGGCTTTCTGTCAGAAAATAATTTAAGGGTACATAATAAAAACAAAGTAGAAAATAACACTACAGGAAGAAACCTGCCAGCACATACATATTTAACTGGAACATTATTAAAAGAGGGTGCTGTGGGATTTCTTTCTGTAGTGTGTGTATTAGTAATTAATATGTCAAATATTTGTTATGAGCAAACTCTGAAATGATCAATGCAACTTTACGTATTTAACGTCACGTCAAACATAGGATTGTTGTTGTACATTAGAGCGGGAATCTTTGACTACCGTTTGGTAGACACAGAATGCACAGTTGTGATATATACAGTTTCTCTGGCCATAACGAGTATCATAACTGTCCATATGTCTGTCTTGCTCGCTTATGGTCAGAGTACTCAGAATATTCTATCACAGGCAAACTACACACTATTCTAAACCCTCTATTCACCATATTTTTTCTTAGCAGGACTGTCATGGACATATTTCTTTTGGTCTGCTAATTTAAAAGATAACAGCCGGGCATATTTTACTTCCATTTTGAAGCCCTGTATATTATATATGGGGCAAGATCAAGCTAAATGCCACATTTGAGAAAATAAATTATTTGTGAATTCATTAACTTGTGTGGTATGATCAATTTATGTCAAGTTTCCAAAACTGTTTACAGTTCTTAGATACTTAGTTAATTATGTCCATTTTAGAAAATCATATAATATTATTCTTTTAGACTTCAACAAGAGTAAATTTTTATCAAAAAATGTATACGTTTTTTTTAAACCGTACTAGACAGTAAAAAATTATCTAGAAGACATATTAAACAACTTTAAAGGAGAGAACAATTAAGGCATTTGGCCTGGTATGCATATTCAACAATATATAATGCACATTATTGCTTAATATCAACACGTATAATCGTATAGTTAATTAATAAAACGGTTAACTGTGACGGCTATTATATATAACGGGTGCAGCCATGAGCGTATGGGGACTCTTTGATTTAGAGGGGCTGGAGGGGTTGATTTGCCCGAAATTTTACCCAGATAAAAACTGCCCGAATTTTCCCCACTGTTTTTCCCTAATTTGGGGGGGGGGGGGGGGGGGGGCAGCCATTTTGTACCATCTCTGTAAGTACGCCCTCTGGCGAGCTGGTGGTTATGTAATACTTAACGCGTAACATCAGGAATGAGGCTTAGAACTAGAGAAACACAATCTACCTGGTTTTTGCGGGATGATAAATAGTCATACATTGCAATGTTCTCTAATAATACACATCCCAGTAAGCCAGCAATAAGTATATCCAGCACTATATATATTATTTTTCAATACAAAATAAAATACCATTGTCAAAGTCGCTACACAACAAGTCGAAACAATTAACAATGTTTTGCCCATGCATTAACCTACGTACTGAAATGATACACGGAGTGTTTTCTTAGTTAATTGGTCTATGCTGTTAGTTGCTTCTACCTGTGATTCCTGATTGGCAGGTGTGTATTTGATTGGTAACCAGATGAGCCAATTAATTGAAGCTGTCTAGACACAAAAGTACATACCGGTATTCTGGAATATTACCTGTCACCACTAAAATTGTAATGGACATGGTTTATTACTGTAAATAGTTCTGTAAAACTATTGATTAAAGCCGCACACCCTAGTTCCATCCAGCGAAAATAAATTATAATTTGGTTAATCTACAAACCTGTAACACACATAGATCACGTTTTTATCAAATGGAGTGAAAAAGCAGGTTTTATATCAATAAATACCATGGGAATCCCCATGTCCCAATTGCTTGAAATAATTCTGAAAGTTAGAATTCTGATGTCACCGGTAGATGTCGCTCAAAGCACAACAATGCCTACGTCACGACAAATTTCACAGACTTGGGGTGCGTTCCTTTCACCTCTCCTGGACATGTTCCAACTGTTCTGTCCTGGTTGTATCCCCTCTCCAGATATCGTAAGACTTAGCAAAATTATTGGTTTTAAGGGTTTGTAACGTTTTGTATTGAGACACTTACTTGTCTGAACTTTATTGTTACTGAAAATGTTCATGAACTGTGAAGAAAAATCTCACAACTGAACAACAAGCAAACGACAACAAATCGGATGTTGATTGCGCGAACCGTGCACGAGAAAACAAATCGAACCAAAATGATAACGGTCATGTGGTATACCAACATCTGTGAAGTTTACACAGGAAGATTCCCTCTAAAAATAGATTGGACCTCGCTTGCTTAACGGTTTTTTCTCGAATGAGCGCGGCTTTTTAAGAAATACAAAAAATGCATTTCGTGGTTTTACAAACATCAGGATTACCAAAAAGCACTTCAGGTGAATGGACATGTGTATTCTAAATAATAAAATGTAAGTAAAGTGCAATTTTATTTGTGAAAAAATGGGTTTAATAGCGAAAAACAACACCATAATGGTTAACAACTAGCCGTAACTAGGGTGAGTCCCTTTAAGTAGACTTTTCCATCTAAAACCACAGAACTGAACAATTACGTAGTCCCAAAGAAAAGAAAATTATCACTTGGGTATCGTGGGTTGTCGTTTTTGCTCCAACGTAGCATATCAATAGGCCTAATAGTGTACATTTTTCCTTTGGATTATTAAACAGAGAAAAATACTATAACCCCATTTTGTTCCATTAATGCAACTTGAAATATATTCAGTTAAATAGTTTATTATATTATTACGTCATTTATGCTGTTTTACAAGTCAGGTTGATCAAAGAGAAGCACCTTGTCGAAAATTACTGCTTTTGTTTACACTGTACATACAGGAGATGGTCAGGAGCTGACGTCACTTCGCCCCGAGCTATCCCACCGTATGTCACAAAAACGAAACAAAATGGCTGCCCCCAGTTATCAGGAATAATCATGGTTTTTTATTAACTCTAAAATTACGCGTTTTTCATTTGCTAAAGTGTCAGTATGTGTTGGTGGTCTGGGTATGCATCTTTCCAACACATAAGGCTCTTGTTTGAGTTGACCCTACCTTTAACTTGTAAAACATACTATACTTTAATACATATTTAGCTAAATGTTTTTACTTTTAAATATTATAAGTAATTAGTACATATGATCAATTAATAGCTTAGAAATATTAATAAGTTATAAAAAAAATATTAATGTTTAATTATATAAATTTAGTCACTGTGACTAATTAAAAACTTGTCCTTCCATTACCGGTAACGCGGATGGACATTTGTGCCATTGTACATTAAAACAGTTTGTGTGTTAAAACCAACTTGAAAAACATCATACGTATTATATATGTATTTTGATTGAATGAACTAAAATGGTTTATTTAACATCAATTTCTGCAATTCACAAACACTGCAAGTCTTTAGATATATCACCATACAGAGTTAGGTATTATAGAGCCCTACTAATTTGAGCAATAAAATGGGATTTGTCACCTAATCACTTTGTATCAGTCTTATCAAAAGGATGTGTATCTCTACATCTGGCAGACTAAGAGTAATTAATTTACTTCACACATTAGTGCGAATTAAAAGCCCAAGTGAAAATGGGGGCAATTGTAATAACTGAAATTTTAAACAGCAACATGAAAGATATTTTTTAGCTTTGTATTTGCTTGATACACATATTCATTTTTATAAGCCCAATAATTGCATTAGACTATTCTACAGTCAAAATATCTATTGTTTGTTCAGGAAAGTAAAGATGATACAGAGAACACCAAAAGGAAAAACTAGGGTTATCATGTTTTACAAAAGCACAATTAAAATGTTTTCATTTATTCACCAGTTATCTCCAGATACATACCCGGTACATGTTTTTTGGTAGTTCATGATACTGAACAAATAAGTGCGACTGATGTGTTTATTCAAGTTAACCATCCAGCTTTAATATCCTCAACATACACATACAAATAGTATACATGAAACTTAAATTTGCCATATGGATCAGAAAAACATAATACCTAAATATGGAACACTTTCTTTCATCCGGATTCGTGAATAATCAGGGATGTCTTCGTCTTTAGATATAAAAACGAAAGTATAAACTGCGTAACACGTCACAGAGGCAACAGCGCCAGATACAAATCCTCTTACAAAAGTCATCCTACTTTCACTTGACTACTAGAACTTCCCAAGTTGTTCAAGGGAGATAATTTGTTATCACAACGGGATTTTTGGTTTACTTTTTTACTCCTTCTTTGGCATCACTACAAACAAAAATTACTTTTGAATATTAGTCAGTCCTTGTGTCCTTTGTATAATATACACGTAGATGTACTAATTATATCACAAAACTTATAAAACAAACGTCGACGTATGAATTTTAAGCGCTGTTTGAAAAACTATATCGTATTTTCCTCCTTTTTCTTAGAGGCCCAAAAGAATGGTGTGTAAAAAGAGGCGAAGAAAGTTAGTTTGTTTTGTTTATCGACACCAATAGAGCACGTATATTTATAAGTCATTGGCTATTGGATGTCAGACATTTGGTCATTTTTGATAAGTAGTCTTAGACAAAATCCACCACATATTGACATAAGCAGCATGGTATCTTTTGTATGCACGTTCCCGCAGACAGGACAGCACACATCATGACTTGATATATACTCCTTGCTCACGATATCGCGGGTTCCACGATATCGCGGCATTTACATTTTTGCGGTTTAACACGCGCAACGCCCCCTAGTGGCACGTTTATTATTAGAAATGTGATGACAGACAACACATTGTTTTGCACGTTAACAAACTTGAAGAAATGTCAAAATTGTGGGTACGTATTCATAGTTTTACTGTTTAGTCATAAAATAACAGTGTGCTATTTTACTGCTTATGAACAGCCCGAGTACTCTGACTGTAAGAGAGTGTGACGGAACATGCTCTTATCTTTTCACCTGTGGCGATGTTAATTGTTTTAGAGGGCCGTGTGCAGCTTGGTTACGTAATACCCCCGCGCGACGGTGGTAGTCCTGCGTCCCAATACACACCCAGATCAGTTGTGGAGGCCATGTGGAGAGTGGTTACATAATACCTCCGCGCGACCATGATATCTCTGGCAAACTAGGCGTCGATCAGTCTAGGCCTCTAAGAAAATATACCGTCTCTGGGAGTTGTGGAAATATACACATCATAAGATTCGGTCCCGCGGACTGTCTCCGGACCAGTCTGGGATTTTATAATAAATAGATAGGATTTTAGATATATCGGTTTACGCCTAAATTTAACTTCTCCAAAGCTAACTGGGCAGGATTCTCCAAAGGATGCCTAAACCTTAAAGTTAATATCGAACTAAATATTAATGAAGCTACTAACGAACTCACCAATAATATTCTAAAAATAGCAAATAAACATATACCAATAACTAAACCCTTTAGGAAAAATCAACCAGTCAGCTGGTGGACTGAAGAGATCAAAAGTAAATGTAATCTCAGAAATCGAATGAGGAAAATCTTTAAAAAAAACTGGCAAACCAGAATATCACAATAAATACAAAATAGCTAAAAAAGAAGTCAGCAAACTAATAATTACAGCTAAACAAAACAGCTGGCAAAAGTTCTGTAGTGAAATAGATAATAGAACAACAATTAGGGACATGTGGAAAAAATTTAAAGCCATCCAAGGGCACCGCGCCATACCCACAGTCCTTCAAAAACATAAACCTGCTCTCTCTAACAAACAAAAAGCTATCCTACTCAGCAAAACCTTCAGCAAAAATAGCAGTAACGAAAACTTTCCTAAAGAATTTCTTGATCAATTAAAAAAAATTAATACTCTACCCACTAATCAACCAACTGAAACAACCAGCCCAATAATGATAACCTTGAATTTAACCAACCAATAAACCTAATTGATCTTAAAACAGCACTCAAAGCTAAAAAAAAGTACTGCAACCGGACCTGATAAAATCAGCTATATGTCGGACGCAGCACTATCGCTATTTAACAAAATCTGGAGAGAGGGATCCATGCCCGAAGCGTGGAAACATGCTGAATGCTTTAGTCTCCCTAAAGCAGGCAGGAATCACTCTCTGCCGGGTAGTTACAGACCGATAACGCTCACTTCACATCTATGTAAAACCTTAGAAACCATTATAAATAAACGTCTCAATAACTACTTACTAGAAAACAACCTTATAGCTAATACTCAAAGTGGATTTAGATCTAAACACTCCACCATTGACCAAATAGTTAGGCTACAAAATACTATTAATGATGCTCTCAGGAAATCCAACAAAGTCATCGCCATATTTATAGACATTGAAAAAGCCTTCGACATGGTCTGGAGACACGGACTACTAACTAAACTTAATGATAAAGGGATAAAAGACAATATGTTCAACTTCATCAATAACTTTATTCATAACAGATCTATAGCAGTTAGAGTTAACGGTCAATACTCAGAAAAAACAGATATACTAAATGGAATACCACAAGGTTCGGTCCTATCACCAACCTTATTCAACATATTTATAAATGATCTAACTATGGCACTAAATGACAAAGAAAAACCAAATCAAGCCTCACCACTAAACACAGCACTATTTGCCGATGACTGCGCCATCTGGTGAACAGGCAGAGTAACCTCAGCTATCTGTAAAAAAAATGCAACTCGATATGAACAGACTTAACCAATGGGCACTAACTTGGGGCATTAAACTATCTGAAACTAAAACCGTATTTATGATCTTTAGCAAAAAAAATAAACTAGAAGAAGGCCAACTAACATTTAGACCTCATATTTTAAACCTAATTAATAGATAAAAAAACCCCCACTAAATCTACTCAGGGCTATTTCAGGCACGAGTTGGGGAGCGCAAACTGAGGCAATGCTCATGGTATACAAAGCCTGCATACTCTCCATACTGGATTATGGAGCACAAGCCTACAGCAGCGCCACCCCATACTTACTCCATAAATTAGACAGTATTCAAAATCAAGCTCTTAGAATAATCGCTAGGGTACTAGCTAATACTAATGGACAAAGTTTAGAAACAGAATTTAATATTATGCCACTGGACCACCGCAGAAAACTTCAACACCGTAAGTACCACCTTAACGTTCACTCATTTGATCACGAACACCCAGTGCAGGAACTTACTCCAGTAGCTAAAAAAGTAGGTGTAACCTTAAAATCTAACTTAAAACTAGGCAACTCCTTTGCTACTATAGCACATAATATAGAAACCGAAGTAGGAATAGATGATATACCAGTGGCAATGCACACCCTAAACCAACCAGTGTATTGCCACACACCTTACCTAGTTAAAACAGCTACGGATAAAACCCCCTTCCCTCCCTTCAAAAAAATCTTATATGAAGTCTGTGCCAACGAAAACTATCCGGAGCACACCCACATCTTTACAGATGGCTCCAAAAATCCAGATAATGGCAGGGTTGGGTATGCAATAGTAGAAGAGAAAATTACATGGCACCCTAAATTAATAAAAATTGCTAGGCTGTCAGATAATCTCTCAGTTTATACAGCAGAAATGACAGCCATTTTAGAAGCACTAAAATGGATCAAAAACAAAAAATACTCAAAAAGTGTAATCTTCTCCGATAGTCTCATCTCTATCCAATCTATTCAATCTAATAGAACCACTAGACCAGATATAATCTCAGCCATCTACAGAGAACTAAACGAGCTAAACCAACTAAATTTAGACGTAACAATAGAATGGGTCCCAGCTCATGTAGGTATTATGGGTAACGAAATTGCAGATTATGGGGCAAAAAAGGCACCATCAACATTAAACATCAGCAAACTATTCCACTAGGCATTACTGAACTAATCTCAATAGCTAAAAAAACATTACATTAATCTATGGCAGGAAAGCTGGGACCAAACAAAAAACTTCTGGCATTATAACATCAAACCTATTGTTAACTCAGTTAGACCTAAACATAAAAAACTCTCTAATCGATAAAACAATAATCAAACTAAGAATAGGAAACTCAATGGCACTCAACAACAGTCTGGCTATTGTAAACAAAAGCTCACCTAACTGTCAGTGTGGTACGCCAGAAGATATGAAACACTATCTCCTGGACTGCCCATTGCATAATAACCACAGAATGCAACTACTAAAAATACTTAACATTAGCAACCCTGCCACCATAATATCTAATAACCTACTACAACCAGATAAGAAAACAAAAGACGAAATCTTTCACGCGCTCTACCAATTCGTACAATCTACCAAACCTAAGTTATAGCAACTGTCACCCCTTTAGCCACTGGGAACGGAAATGCCACCATGCCGCACTCGACCACGATTAGCATTCCAAACCAGTGGTTGAACACCAGACAGCAAGATATATAAATAAAAATGGGGAAAATAAATAAGGAAATATTAACCACTCAGCTAAATAAAATTAACATACTGCCACCAACCACCCTCTGAAGAGATGTTGCCACCCTGTTGCACTCGACCCGATTAGCGCTTCAAATCGGAGGGTGGCCCTGGGGGCAGATTAACCAGTTATAGTACTAATTCTATAATAGTAAAATAAGCTCTCACATTTCAATGGGAGATTGTCGGGTTATATCTAATTAAAGATGTATGCTATAAATTAATAAATAAAAATACCTCACTAAGTGGTCAACCAGAGGACCAATCAGGGTCACTAAAAACTCTTAACCAAAATAGAACCAATTAATTTATACCATCTCTTTTCCAGAACCATCAGTTGACCGACTAAAACCAACCAACGACCAGAACTGTACATACAATGTAAATAAAATATTAAAATGTTATTATGCACTTATAGGTATGTATGGTAGTAGATACAACTTCCTCCACAGCAGACCAAGGTGAGTAATAGTCACTACAACAGATCAGAAGACTGCCATTAAGAAAACAAGATACAAGTAAGATTAGCTAACCAACTATCTAAGTAACTAGATACTCATAATCCCCTAGGGGGGGGGGGGGGGCCTGGGTGGGACTGGGAGGCACACCTATCGATACTCGTGTGAATGTTGTGAATGAATTGTACCTACTACCAAAAATTATCATATGCAAAGCACTAGGCTTTTTTAAACTACACTCATACTATAAGGGAAATCCCCTTCAAATTAGATAGCTAGAATAACTAATAACCCCCCACCTCCTTGCATTCACTATGCAATTCAAGGAGGGGGGGGGGGATGGGTGGCTTTGATCAGCCGTTGGAAACATAGAATAAGGACTCAATACAGTAGGAACAACCATAACATAAAATATAGGCAAACACAAACACAGCATGCACTCAACATACCATAGGGTGCATTGACTAATGATAACAATGCACCCGTCCATACATAAAACCAAAATAATGGCCCAGCACGTACTCCAATAAGGAGTCGGACAAAAGAAACCGGCTCCGAGTACACCACTGCACTGAACCCAGAAGGGACTGGACAAAAGAATACCAGCCCCTTCCCCCAAACCCAAAATAAAACGTTCCTTGGCGCTGGCAGAACCTTGGGCAAAACGGACGAACCTACTCCACCTCCACGGCAACAGCATCGGCAACAGCATCCAACATCAAACTCTCCATCAACGCCTCTGCCTCGTCCAACATACACAATTGCTCGAGTCTCCCCTGGGTTGTCATGCCACGATCAGAAGAGATCAGGCCCTTTCTAAGGGCCCTATGGGCAACCTAGGGAGACACCCTACAGCACCAAGACGGTCATAATAAAGAGCCACTTTTGGAATACTAAAAGCAAAACCTATTGGCTCTCTTCACTATTTCAATTAGAACGACCATCAAAATTGCGCCAAACTTCCTTCATGTAAACGCGCACCTCTTACTCTTTGACATAATCCTACGGGACTTTCAAAATTCCATAGCACCAATTACCCCCCGCCTGTCACCAACATTGGACTGCTGGTGCTCTCTTGCACTTGTCAGTGCAGGCGTTCCCTCCCCCAACTCTTTCCTGTCCTGGACAGAGGGAACCGGCCAAGGCCGGTCCCTGTGACCAGTATAGGCGTGTGCTACAGCAGCTTGCTCTTTCTCGTTCGTTCTCGATATATCGGGGAGAAACATTGGAAGTATCCAGGGGAACGGACGTTGTCCAACTGAACGAAATATACTAGTTCAGACTGGACTTGGTAACTATATATATTTCTGCTCTGTTGTATAACCTTGATGTGATTGATGTGACTTTAAATATTTTAATACTGTATTATACCAATATTCTTTAGACAGTGTCTCCGGTAATCTGACGAAGTAAATTGTAGGCTTCACTGTTCTAATATTTTTATACGAGTATTTGGTAAGATAAAGCTTAGCCGGTCATCCTAGAGGACCTAGGTAAACTGTAGGTTATTGTCTTTATTGTGATATGTCCCAGTATTAATTCTGTATTACAAGGTTACTGAATGAGTATTTCAGGGTTAATTAAAAATTAACCAGTTAGGAATAGAGTTGTAATTCCTTTATTAATTAAGTTCCCCTGGCAGCGTTTCTCAATTATCACACGTGTGTGTGTTGTATCACGGTGAAGTGATTGGAATATTGTGTAAACTAGACACCTAGTGATTAACTAATTAAGTGGTTAGCTCTGGGTTGTTATTATATTGTTGTTGTTAATTAACTACTGCGGCAAGTACATTTGTCAGCGTTAGAGTTAACGTGTATTGTGTGTTGTTGTGTTTTCTAGTGAACTAAACGTGCTATATATATATATATATATATATATATATATATATATATATATCGTTAAAAAGTGTATGTTTTTCTCTACATGACAGGCTTGTTTCGTGAGAGAGTTGAATTATTGCTCTCACTCATCAGATGTAGATTTAATTACACCGTCAACGGAAAGCTGATGACGTAATGGACTCTGTGACGTCGAGGTTACGTCACTATGCAGGTCTATAATAGGTGATGTGTGGTATGCGCACAGAAGGTATTTGCGTCTGTGTCGACATGCTGATACGAGTTCATTCTTGGAGTTTAGTGTGCTGGTTTCAGGTTTATACATTATGAACAGTTTTTCCTTCAGGCAGAGGTTACATCTTTTGCTCGCTGGAGAGTATGATTTTGCTTTGGATAAAATTTTCCACTTAATGGTGTATGGGGTGAATCTATCCTTCAGTGTCCAAATGTACTGACTTAGCGCTGTTGCGTTCTTCTGTGTTGCGTTTTGAAAACTGCTCGTGTGCGCAGTATATCTCGTCTTAAATGTGTTCTCGGTCAAACCAACGTATGTTTCTTGCTTGTTGTTATCGAGTGTATTAACGGTAGCTTGATATATTACTCCTTTCTGCAAGCATTTGCCCTCAAGTGGACATTCAGCTCTTCGTCTACAGTTGCATTCTCTGGGGGGAACGGCGTCTTTGTCTCTGTGTTGTTGAAGTAGAGTTTTGTTATGCGCTGAAATTATTTTCCCAACATTAGGCATGCAGCTATAGCTAATTTTAACGGTGTTTCGATTTATAATTTTGTGGAGAGGGTTGCTTTTGGGAAAGCACTCATCGAGTAATCTGAGGAACTGGTGACCTACGTTGGTTTTCACGTTGGAGCTATATGGTGGGTTGTACCAGGTGATGTTTATATTGCGGTTGTTTCTGCGTCTGTTGTTTTCTGCTGTTGGGGTGTATTTGAGGTTATAGTTATATCCGCTCTTGAGTAAGGCTTCCTTATATGGGCGTTTCGCTTCTTCAAAGATGCACTCATTCGAAGATATATCAGAAAGCCTTTTATTTATTGTTTTTGGTATACTGCGGATGATATTTGGAGGGTGGTTGCTCTTGTTGTGGATGTATAAAGGTGTGTTGTTTGGTTTCATATAGGGTTTGACTGAGCTCTTTTCAAGATCTAGAGTTACGTCTAAGTAATCTACAGATTTTTTGTTGGCGACTATGGTGATCTTGAGTTTATGGTTTGCAAATATTCTGCAAATATCTTTTTTGATTATCTCTATGGTTCTCGGTGACTCATTGAATGCAGCTAGGCCATCGTCGCGATATAGTCCTATATTGTTGCCGTATTTGGCTTGTAGTTCTGAAAGAAGAAAGAGCCCGACTATTTCGCAAATTTCTGCTCCATCGTAACTACCCATAGTTACATCAAACCGTGATTGTTTGCCTCTTTTGCACCATGCCTTGCTGTTGTTAAATAGCAGTGAATTTCTTGCTTGTAATATTATTTCCATCTCATCGCTAGAAATATCATCGAATTTGGATGCGAACTGTAGGGCTTGTTTCACGAGATTTTCTGTTATGGACGGATAAAAATCGCATATGTCGAAACATATGAAAGAATAGTTGGATTTATTGGATATTGCTTTAAACCACTTAATCACGTCTGACGTGTTCCTCCACTGGTTTGTTCTGGTTGTGTTCAGAATCTTTCTGTTGATTCTCTCTAAGATTGTTTTGCTTATTATGCCAATTTCCGGTTTAGATGGGTTTATTAGTCTACAGGTGGGTTTATTGGAGTTTTAACGATATATCTGGCTCCCACACGGTTGAGCACTCTATAAAATAGCGTCTTTCAACTCGAAAACGACTACTATATAGGAACACGTCAGACGTGATTAAGTGGTTTAAAGCAATATCCAATAAATCCAACTATTCTTTCATATGTTTCGACATATGCGATTTTTATCCGTCCATAACAGAAAATCTCGTGAAACAAGCCCTACAGTTCGCATCCAAATTCGATGATATTTCTAGCGATGAGATGGAAATAATATTACAAGCAAGAAATTCACTGCTATTTAACAACAGCAAGGCATGGTGCAAAAGAGGCAAACAATCACGGTTTGATGTAACTATGGGTAGTTACGATGGAGCAGAAATTTGCGAAATAGTCGGGCTCTTTCTTCTTTCAGAACTACAAGCCAAATACGGCAACAATATAGGACTATATCGCGACGATGGCCTAGCTGCATTCAATGAGTCACCGAGAACCATAGAGATAATCAAAAAAAGATTTTGCAGAATATTTGCAAACCATAAACTCAAGATCACCATAGTCGCCAACAAAAAATCTGTAGATTACTTAGACGTAACTCTAGACCTTGAAAAGAGCTCAGTCAAACCCTATATGAAACCAAACAACACACCTTTATACATCCACAACAAGAGCAACCACCCTCCAAATATCATCCGCAGTATACCAAAAACAATAAATAAAGGCTTTCTGATATATCTTCGAATGAGTGCATCTTTGAAGAAGCGAAACGCCCATATAAGGAAGCCTTACTCAAGAGCGGATATAACTATAACCTCAAATACACCCCAACAGCAGAAAACAACAGACGCAGAAACAACCGCAATAGAAACATCACCTGGTACAACCCACCATATAGCTCCAACGTGAAAACCAACGTAGGTCACCAGTTCCTCAGATTACTCGATGAGTGCTTTCCCAAAAGCAACCCTCTCCACAAAATTATAAATCGAAACACCGTTAAAATTAGCTATAGCTGCATGCCTAATGTTGGGAAAATAATTTCAGCGCATAACAAAACTCTACTTCAACAACACAGAGACAAAGACGCAGTTCCCCCCAGAGAATGCAACTGTAGACGAAGAGCTGAATGTCCACTTGAGGGCAAATGCTTGCAGAAAGGAGTAATATATCAAGCTACCGTTAATACACTCGATAACAACAAGCAAGAAACATACGTTGGTTTGACCGAGAACACATTTAAGACGAGATATACTGCGCACACGAGCAGTTTTCAAAACGCAACACAGAAGAACGCAACAGCGCTAAGTCAGTACATTTGGACACTGAAGGATAGATTCACCCCATACACCATTAAGTGGAAAATTTTATCCAAAGCAAAATCATACTCTCCAGCGAGCAAAAGATGTAACCTCTGCCTGAAGGAAAAAAACTGTTCATAATGTATAAACCTGAAACCAGCACACTAAACTCCAAGAATGAACTCGTATCAGCATGTCGACACAGACGCAAATACCTTCTGTGCGCATACCACACATCACCTATTATAGACCTGCATAGTGACGTAACCTCGACGTCACAGAGTCCATTACGTCATCAGCTTTCCGTTGACGGTGTAATTAAATCTACATCTGATGAGTGAGAGCAATAATTCAACTCTCTCACGAAACAAGCCTGTCATGTAGAGAAAAAAATACACTTTTTAACGATATATATATATATATATATATATATATATATATATATATATATATATATATATATAAGATCTTATCTCTGATTAAACCTAGAGCCGAGCCACTCGGGTATTAGACTGCCCGATACAGAGAGATCAAATAGATATACAGTTAGGAGAGATTTTTGGATAATCGTGTTTTATGCAGTTACGGGTATTGTAGGATCCCCATGACAGAGAGCTAGACGGACATTTTGGACATAAATACACTCTCATTACAGTCAGAGACCAAGCTATGTAATTATGTATTGTTTTGGCAATTGCCGACAACCAAAAACTGTCAAAGATTTCTGCTCTAATACCATAACAGGACCGGCCTCGGTAGCGTCGTGGCAGGCCATCGGTCTACAGGCTGGTAGGTACTGGGTTCGGATTCCAGTCGAGGCATGGGATTTTTAATCCAGATACCGACTCCAAACCCTGAGTGAGTGCTCCGCAAGGCTCAATGGGTAGGTGTAAACCACTTGCACCGACCAGTGATCCATAACTGGTTCAACAAATGCCATGGTTTGTGCTATCCTGCCTGTGGGAAGCGCAAATAAAAGATCCCTTGCTGCTAATCGGAAGAGTAGCCCATGTAGTGTCGACAGCGGGTTTCCTCTCAAAATCTGTGTGGTCCTTAACCATATGTCTGACGCCATATAACCGTAAATAAAATGTGTTGAGTGCGTCGTTAAATAAAACATTTCTTTATTTTTGTAATACCATAACAATCCTATGTTTGACGTCAAATACATTTACATCGACCATTTTCGAGTTACTTGATTAAAAAAAATTCAGATATTAATCACTAATACACACACTACAGAAAGAAACCGGACAGCATCGACATTCAGCTAAGCTTCGGCAAACTCCGGACAGCAGAATTCTAAGTTCGCCGACCTATATCGTGACGTTGCGTCACATGATCGCCCACTCAGCCATTCCGTCTTCCAGGGGCCGTCTCAAAATGACAAATGTCCGACAATCACAAAAAAGAGTTTGTTTTGTGTAACGACACCACTAGAGTACATTGATTCATTAATCATCGGCTATTGGATGTCAAATATTTGGTAATTTTATCATAGTGTTAGAGAGGAAACCCTCTACATTTTATCATTAGTAGCAAGTGATTTTTATAGGCCTATGCACTATCCCACAGACAGGATAGCACATACCACGGCCTTAATTAAGCGGACAATTTTGAAATTTACAATCAAAAATTAAATGGTGGGCCTTTAAAATTTTGATGCGCATCTCTAATATAATTAATACAGAAAATTCTACTCATTAAATTTGGTCGCTAGATTAGATAGGGTGGTCAAAAAGAAATTAGATAAGATGGAGGGGGGGGGGGGGGGGGTAGAGTTGAAAATGGGCAGAATTTTGAAAATAGCAATTAGTAAAGAAGTTAATAGACTTTTTTTTTTCTTTTTTTTTTTTTTTTAAAGAAAGAAAAAAAGTTACAAGCCAAAAATAAAAAGAATTGACTGCTCAGATTTTTTAAAAATCAGTTAACTCGAAAATGATCGATGTAAAGGTATTTGACATCAAACATAGGATTGTTGTGGTATTAGAGCGGAAATCTTTGCCAACTTTTTGGTTGTCGGGAATTGCCAAAAAAATACATAGCTTGGTCTCTGAGACTGTAGGCCTAATGAGAGCGTATTTGTGTCCAAATGTCCGTCTAGCTCTCTTACAGTCAGAGTACTCGGGCTAGCTCATGAATAGCACCAGTACTTACCATACACGCATACAATTATGCTCTGACAGCTATCCCACTGTCGTCTGGTTGTTGCCAGTCAAAACGAGGCTATATACGGTCACAGTTACTTTATTTAGAACGCGCGACCTCTTGGTTTTATTTCATAAATATTGATTATATAACTGTTGACTCTTACTAATATGGCTTGGTAGTATTTTTAAATGCCCACACTGTCTTGTAGAAGAAGAAGAATTATTATTACCGACTTTTCCACTGGAAAATGTAAATATTTTACTACAATTGAAAAACGTAACGTTTTAAGTTGACTTTTCTTCGTTATTGTCTTGAAGTTTGTTTACTAGACATTACCACAAATATGTGTACAAAAGGAACCATTTTTGACCCCTGCGGTCCACCGTATTGTAACGTTTGCGATTTACCGCGATATCGTGGTAACCTCCCTTGAATATAAGCCAGTGCTATGGTGAACTTCCATCAACTGTTTTAATGTGAGAACTGCATTTATTTGTCAACACAATGGCATGGACATGATGCAGATATAGCAAAAATTGCAACCCAAGTATATTTACCTTCATATCTTTAAGTACCTTTCTTTATTTCATCCAAATAGTTAAATACTGCGATATCGTGGTACCCCAGTATACCAGCCGTGGATACTGGTAAGACAAAAATACACTCAAAAAATTGAGATCATTTTAAACATGTACCCTTCCCTTTTTCAGTGCAGGCATACAGCTTGCGGACCACATGCAACAGGTCGAACAATATTAAAAAATATTTTTTCCTTCTTCCATTTTGGAGTTAAATTTTGGTAGATGTTAGAACGTTAGAAATTAAAAGTTGCTCCAAGAGCATTTCAAAATAAACAAAACTAAAATCTCAGTTTACTTAAATTATATATGTCTGAAATCAAAACATGCTAGGGATCTCAGTGGACGTTCGTGTAAATGAGGCCACCTATTTTTTATTAAATGGTTTATGGATTTTTTTCCACAAAATATATGTAGGTGGTCGAAATAAAAATAAAGGTTTTGTATCCATTTTTTAATTATTTTTTTCTGACCAATTTTTTTCTGTCGGAGGAAAAAAAAAGAAAATTGTCAAATCCAGATTATTCATCATAAACACACACACACACACACACACACACACACACACACACACACACACACACACACACACACACACACACACACACACACACACACACTTATATGTTGCAAATGGATTTTGTGTTTGCATGTACTTTCTCATTCACTACCATTCTGCTTCCCGGGTTGTTTAATACACCACTCTTGCATGTAGCATTGGTTTAAATATATTTTGTCCTTTTAAATACACAGGTATGATACTACAAGTCATGGAAAAAACCTAAAGTACTTCATAATAATTTGAGAATATTATATTATAAAAGAAATTTACAAAAGTTCATGCAAGATTTTGGATGGAAATTTGTTTTTATTAATAGTTTCAAATCTTGTCACACAAGTATCATGCCCGATATATTTAAGATACAACAAAATGTCTTTACATCAGCGTAGTCTTAATAGATATGAAGTGCACTCATTTAATAGTTCGCATGTTCCTTTCTTTCAGTTACAGTATTTATATCTCGTTTAAATAACTAATGTGGATATATTCATGTTATTTCAAAACAATTACACTAATAAATATATAATCGGGGCGAAACGACTCCGTACGAATAAGATTTTAGAACGAACCAACCCTGGGTGAACGGGTCTAAGGGCGAAACAACACTGGGTTCGAAATGGTTTTAGGGCGAAACGACCCGGATTCAACAGAAATTGGTCTGCACATGTCGTAATGTTACTGCTTTGGCTTTCAGGCATATAAATACTGTATTATACATAGATGCTTATTGATTCATACTTTTGATATGTATTTATGATGTTGAATTAGTTAATACAGACATACTACGATAAACTGTTCAATTCTGCTACTTGAAATTCTGATTTCGACATATAGCCGCTTTCCGCAAGTATCAATAACAACAGGTTGCACTATACCAATTAATTTCCGGCTGGGTCGAAGTTCGAGGTGCACCGAACTTTTGACAGAGAAGTTAACACCACAAGTCCTGTGATTGGTTATAAATGTGAGTGTGTTGGTTGTAAAAAAAATTAGTTTCATCTGGGCTAAAAATGTATGCAATTTTATTTGATGTAGAACCACCGTGTCAAGTAGCCATGTGCTTGGAACATGTATGGGGTACCTGTAAAAAAAAAAGTACAAAAATTTTGTGCGAAACTAGGGGTGTTGCAGAAACATCTGGTTATACCGAAAATGAGCCATGAAAGGTACCATTTTCTGCAGTTAATACTTTGAGGTAGGGGTTGTAGTACTGATATTTATGGGTCACAGTTTGGTTGATATATTGCATATAGTGTTTTTAAACACAAACGTTAACATGGTCGCCTATGGGATTTGAATTGGTATAGTCCAACCAACAACAAGATGGTGGCCATGCACCTGTGCACCCGCACAGTACACGGCAAAGTCAAAACGCAACGTACTTCTGAATAAATAAGTATAATTTTGGGAAAAATACCCTTGAATTACTATTAATTTTATTTTTTTATTTTTGGTCAGAACGGCGGTAAAAAATAAATAAAAAATGTGGGTTTGCATTTTTATTTTTCCAGCGGGACTTTTTAAAGGGACACGCCCTAGTTACGGCTGGTTGTTAACCCTTACGTCGTTGTTTTTCGCTATTAAACCCATTTTTTTCACAAATAAAATTGCACTTTACTTACATTTTATTATTTAGAATACACATTTCCATTCACCTGAAGTGCTTTTTGGTAATCCTGATGTTTGTAAAACCACGAAATGCATTTTTTTTGTATTTCTTAAAAAGCCGCGCGCACTCGAGAAAAAAAACGTCAAGCAAGCGAGGTCCAATCTATTTTTAGAGGGAATCTTCCTGTGTAAACGTCACAGACGTTGGTATACCACGTGACGGTTATCATTTTGGTTCGATTTGTTTTCTCGTGCACGGTTCGCGCAATTAAAATCCGATTTGTTGTCGTTTGCTTGTTGTTCATTTGTGAGATATTTCTTCACAGTTCGTGAACATTTTCAGTAACAATAAAGTTCAGACAAGTAAGTGTCTCAATACAAAACGTTACAAACCCTTAAAACCAATAAGTCTTACGATATCTGGAGAGGGGATACAACCAGGACAGAACAGTTGGAACATGTCCAGGAGAGGTAAAAGGAACGCACCCCAAGTCTGTGAAATTTGTCGTGACATAGGCATTGTTGTGCTTCGAGCGACATCTACCGGTAACATCAGAATACTAACTTTCAGAATTATTTCAAGCAATTGGGACATGGGGATTCCCATGGTATTTATCGATATAAAACCTGCTTTTTCACTCCATTTGATAAAAACGTGATCTATGTGTGTTACAGGTTTGTAGATTAACAAACCGGCGTCGTGCTTAGCCATCGGTCTACAGGTAGGTACTGGGTTCGGATCCCAGTCGAGGCATGGTTTTTTTTTAATCCAGATACAGACTCCAAACCCTGAGTGAGTGCTCCGCAAGGCTCAATGGGTAGGTGTAAACCACTTGCACCGACCAGTGATCCATAACTGGTTCAACAAAGGCCATGGTTTGTGCTATCCTGCCTGTGGGAAGCGCAAATAAAAGATCCCTTGCTGCCTGGCGTAAAAGAGTAGCCTATGTGGCGACAGCGGGTTTCCTCTCAAAATCTGTGTGGTCTTTAACCATATGTCTGACGCCATATAACCGTAAATAAAAATGTGTTGAGTGCGTCGTTAAATAAAACATTTTTTTCTTTTTTTTGTAGATTAACACAATTATAATTTATTTTCGCTGGATGGAACTAGGGTGTGCGGCTTTAATGAACTTCGGCGGATCCGTAAACCTATTAATAAAAAACGACTGGCGTGACTTACCTCAAATATTCTAAAATACATGCAATTTGGCCACCCCTCTGAGAAGTCTGAACACTGTCTTTCTCTCTCCCCTCTCCCTGTCTCTATATATATATATCTCTCTCCATGTGTTTCTCTATCATTGTGTGTGTGTCTCTCCCTCTCCCACTGTCCCTCTTATCTCTCCCTCCCTCTTTCTCCTATCTCTTCCTCTCCTTGTGTGTCTGTTTGCATCTCTCCTTGTGTCTTCCTCCCCCTTTCTCCCTCTCTATCCGCAGGTCCTCTCTCCTTCCCTCCGTCTGTTTCTACTTGTGTCTCTCTCTCTCCATCTGTCTTCTCTTTCTCTATCTGTTGTCCTCTCTGTTTCTTTCTACTTGTGTGTTTCTCTCTCTCTCTCTCTCTCTCTCTCTCTCTCTCTCTCTCTCTCTCTCTCTCTCTCTCTCTCTCTCTCTCTCTCTCTCTCTCTCTCTCTCACCCGTGTGTCCATATATTCACATTTAGTTCATTATGCACTCGAGGGGACCATCTTCAGACCCATCAATTGAAACTCAGTTTGTTGGGTTTTTTGTTGTTTTTTGTTGTTGTTGTTGTTCAAAATAACGATCTCACGTAGAAAAAGTCTGATCTCGCGTCCTTAAAAATATTTCTACGCACGCACGCATACACAGAGAGAGAGAGAGAGAGAGAGAGAGAGAGAGAGAGAGAGAGAGAGAGAGAGAGAGAGAGAGAGAGAGAGAGAGAGAGAGAGAGAGAGAGAGAGAGACACACACACACACACACACACACACCATATTCTGAACGTTCTCGTCTAATTCCATTAACATAGACAATGATATTATTGTCTATTATTCTACGCCTTGAAACCTTTATTGGTGGAGAGCTCTGCATCTGACATGCCCACATCCATTGCTCGGTGGGTTTCATAATGTAGTCAAGCGCGGATCCAAGAGGTGGATCACAAGTGTCCGATGACGCCCACTTTGGAAAAAGCTGAGGGTAATAAACCTGCTGTGACCCATCAATATATTTTATTCATGTAGCCTAGGCAGAATTAATATATACAAATATATATTGCATTAAAAAATGCATGCTGTACATTGGTCTAGGTTTAAACAGAGACCCAATTTTGGAATCCCATTAAGATTATGCTAAAATCAACTGTTTTCTTTGTATACTATTTTTATAGCAAATCATAGACATTCGCCGATGTAAATGAAAATCATAATCTTTTAAATACATTTGTTCATAATACATACCAATGTTAGTCATTTGGAAATTGAAAAGACTCGCACACCAGTCCACCGAGGAAAATCGATCCTTCGATCCATCGCACCTCGGACTATTAATCTTGGTTGGTTTTATTATTATTATTATTATTTTTGCGTATACTTGACAGATCACCCACACATATTTCAGTGGTATTTGGGTCGGGACGTAGGATATTTGGGCCCATTGGGATATTTCTCGATCCATTCAGTGCTCCACAACTGGTGTAATAAAGGCCATGGTATGTATTATCCTGTCTTTGGGATGCTGTATATAAATGGTCGGACAGAGTAGCCCATATTTTGCCTGGCGACCGCGGGTTTCATCTCATTATCTGTGTACTCCTTAATCACATTATATCCAAGCCATATGGTCGTAATTCAATGTGCTAAGTGCGTCGTCAAATAAAACAGTCCTTCAACTTCCTTCATGTCAATTGCATTTCGACATTTCCGTTAATGGACGAAAATTGCTGAAAACGTCAACTTTAACGTGACGTCAACAATGCGTTGACGTTTTAATAATGCTTATTGATGTGAAAGTGATACTATGTACATTCTTTTGGATATAGTTTAACTCTAGAAATGTGCGAACAGAATCGTTGCTTGGCATTTATAAGCATATTTATTTTGAAAATGTATGGATGTGTAATACGCACGGATCTAATACTACTTAACGAAGACTGCTAACCACTGTGATGTTATGTTGCTGTGTCTTCTACATGTATTGAATAAATACAGGTAAGTGTCCCCCCCCCCCCCCCCCCCCCCCCCCCCGTATCGTTGAAGTTATTGAAGATACACACACACACACACACACATGTATTTTATGAACTTTAATACAGGTTGGTTGGAGGTAGGAGTGCGTAGACATTGTGTAGCCAGGATTTCGCTATCCACACGGGGTGGGGGTGAAGGGGCAAAGATATAAGTTCTGTATCGGTTATTGTTACTGCGTGACAGGAAAATTTATAAAAGGTGGTTGGAGAAAGAAAAAAAAAGGCCAACGATATCTGGGGTTGGTGGAGGGGGCACAAGTCATATTTTCACCTTTATTTATATAGAGTAGGGTAAAAAAGAAAACCAACCCCATCCCCCAAATCCGTACATGTTTGTCCCCGGTTCCTACGGGCCTGCCCAAGCAAACCTCCACCGTAGTAAATCTCTATAGAATTGTGAGACCTGTCAAATATATTTTGTGGAGGGGAAAGAGATGTGACTGGGGAGGGCCATGGCCATACCCAACCCCATCCATGGCTAAGCCAATGCATATATAGTACTGATTGTACCAGAATTGTTCGCGAGGGTTAATTCAGTCCAATTCAATTTATTTCATCAGTTTAACCATAAGACGTACTCTCAAGGGCACCACGACAGATATATCAAAGGCCGTGGTAAGAGCACTCCCGTCTGTGGGATGGTGCATATAAAAGATCCCTTGCTGCTAATGAAAAAAAGGTAGCGGGTTTCCTCTAGACAAGACTACATGTCAAAATAACCAAATATCTGACATCCAATAGCCGATGATTAATATGTCAGTGTGGTCTAGTGGTGTCGTTGAACAAACAAACAAAACTACTCTCGAGGGACTGACAGCATGGATCCAAGGAGTGTTTACCGGATGAATTTAATACATCTATTGGTTTTTAGTGAAGAATATGTAATATCCTGGTCAGCTTGATATTCCTCTGGGCAGTTGCCATATAGATTGTTTGTTAGCTTGGTATGAATCAACGTTCTTATCAACCGACGGTGCAAACACGCCTACTGTAGGCCCAGCCTCTGATTAAATCATACTAAGGAGGGAGGGGTGGGGATGGGGGGTGGTAGGAGGGAGGAGGAGGAGGGGGAGGAGGAAAGGGGTGTGTGTGTAACTCTATGGACAGACATTTGCCTAATAATTTAGTCTAATAATAACGTTTAATTCAGCTCAAACTGAATGTACAACCGTAAATGGTTCACTAAAATTAAACCATGTAAATGTATGTATCCATTCCAATAGTTACACCCCTCACTAGATAAATCCTGTATTGTATAAATCCTGAAAATGTATAGATGTATAATATGCACGGATCTAATACTACCTACTGAAGACTGATAACCACTGTGACTGTGATGTTATGTTTCTGTTTTTTCTACATGTATTGAACAAATACAGATAAGTGGTTTTTTTTGTGTGGGTTGAAGTTATTGAAGATATATATATATATATATATATATATATATATATATATATATATATATATATATATATATATATATATATATATATATATGTATATGTATATGTATATGTATATGTATGTATGATTTCATGAACTTTTAATACAGGTTTTTTAAAATTTTGATTGGGAGGGGGGCATAGCCTCTGTGTCTGCTCCCCCCCCCCCCTCCAAGGACGCCGCTGGTTGGAGGTCGGAGTGCGTAGACATTGGTGTAGCCAGGCTTTCGTATTGAATGGCTACCCACACGGGGTGGGGTGAAGGGACAAAGATATAAGTTGTGTATCGGTTATTGTGAAGAACATGTAATATCCTGGACAGCTTGATATTTCTCTGGGCGTCAGCCAGTGCACCGCGACTGGTATATCAAAGACCGTGATATGTGCTATGCTGTCTGTGGGATGGTGCATATAAATGATCCCTTGCTACTAATGGAAAAATGTAGCGGGTTTCCTTAATATGACTGTGTCAAAATGACCATATGTTTGACATCCAATAGCTGATGATTAATAAATCAATGTGCTCTAGTGGTGTCGTTGAATAAAACAAAGAAAAATACTTTCGAGGGGACCGACAGCGTGGATCCAAAGAGAGAGTGTTTACCAGATGAATATAATGCCTCTATTGGTGTTTAGTGAAAAACATGTAATATCCTGATCAGCTGATATTTCTCTCGGCGATTGCCATATAGATTGTTTGTTAGCTTGGTATGAATTAACGTGCTTATCAACCGACGGTTCAAACACGCCTACTGTAGGCCCAGCCTCTGATTACATCATTGTAAGAGGGGGAAGGGTAATTCTATAGGCAGACATTTGCCTAATAATTTAGTCTAATAATAATCTTTAATTCAGCCAAAACTGAATGTGCACTAGTTTAAACTTTGGGCACAAATTTAAATGATTCAACAAAATTAAACCATGTAAATATTGTTCGTGTCCTTTCCAAGCGTTGCACCCTTCACTAGATAAATCCTGTATTCGCCCCTGCATGTTGTGCCAATAATAATAATAATAATAATAATTAAAAAAACAAAACATTTAAAAATATTAATAAAATAAATGATAATAATAATAATAATAATAACAAGCGAAATTACTAAATATACTCTTCTGCATCCGTCAGTCTTCACGTCAGTGGGATCATTGGGCTATTTCTCGCTCCATCCAGGGCATCACGACTGGTACATCAAAGGCCGTGGTATGTGCTACCCCATCTATGGGATGGTGCATATAAAAGATCCCTTGCCACTAATCGAAAAGAGTAGCCCATGAAGTGGCGACAGCGGGTTTCCTCCTTCAGTATATGTGTGGTCCTTAACCATTTGTCCGATGCCATATAACTGAAATAAAATGTGTTCAGTGCGTCGGTAAATATAGCATTTCTTTCCGCTACCTTCACAGTCTCGTTGTTAACCCTTGTCGATTTCACGTTGGATCCGTCACTGATATTATGATTATTTGTAGTAAATATTTTAAACATATATTTATTATTCCCAGCACTATTTGACCATGTCAATGTTGGGGAGCCTTAATTTCATGGCCTTACAATATAATTATTTTACAAATAGACATAAATACATGTACTACCAATATTTATATATTTTTATTGTTTTTTTGTGTGTATTTAATAGAAAATAGAATTCTGGTAAGTAGCATAAATTAATGTATTAAATAAATAAATAAATAAACAAATAAATAATGGAGGTGACCTTAAAAGTTTGAAGTGCAAATAAAAGTAAGCCATTGCTTATCAAATATTCATAATTAAAATTTGATAGAAGATAAACCTTGCCATTTCAACAAGATTTAGCAACATTTTCAACTCGAGCATTTCCTTTCTATATGGGTTGTTCGGGATTTAGCTCAGTCGATAGAGCGCTCGCCTGAGGCACTTAGGTCGAACTTCGTCAGTGGACCATTTTCTGATTGTTTTTTCCCTTCCAAACCAGTGTCCCATGCCAATCAAGGGCTGTGGTATGTGCTGTGAAAAAGTACACACAACAAACTCCCTTACTGCTAATGGTAAAGGTAGCAGGTTTTCTCTGAACACTGTGAGAATTATCAAATGTTTGACATCCAATAATTGGTGAATAGTAAACTAAAGAGCTGTAGTAATGTCGTTAAACAAAAATTATATTCACGCTCTGTCTCTCTCTTTCTCTCTATCTGTCTCTCTGTGTTTTTCTCTTTCTACTTGTGTGTTTCTCTCTCCCTCTCTGCCTTTCTCTCTGTATCTCCCCCTCCCCTTTCTCTGTCTCTGTCTCTCTCCCTCTCTCGCTCTCTATCTGCTCTCTCTCTCTCTCTCTCTCTCTCTCTCTCTCTCTCTCTCTCTCTCTCTCTCTCTCTCTCTCTCTGTTTCTACTTGTGTCTCTCTCTCCCTTTCTGTCTTCTCTTTCTCTCTCTGTCTCTTTCTCTCTATCTGTCTCTCTCCCTCTCTCTATCTGCCCTCTCTATCTACCCTCTCCCTCTCTCTCTGTTTCTCTTTCTACTTGTGTCTCTCTCCCTCTCTCTGTCTCTGTTTCTCTTTCTACTTGTGTGTCTCTCCCTCTCTCTCTCTCTCTCTCTCTCTCTCTCTCTCTCTCTCTCTCTCTCTCTCTCTCTCTCTCTCTCTCTCTCTGTCTCCCACTCTATATCTCCCTCTGTTTCTCTTTCTACTTGTGTCTCTCTCTCCCTCTCTTTCTGTCTTCTCTTTCTGTATCTGTCTCTCTGCCTCTCTGCCGCTCTGTCTCTGTGCTTATCTTTCTACTAGTGTGTTTCTCTCTCCCTTTCTCTCTCCCTCTCTTTCTGTCTTCTCTTTCTGTATCTGTCTCTCTGCCTCTCTGCGCGCTCTGTCTCTGTGTCTTATCTTTCTACTAGTGTGTTTCTCCCTTTCTCTCTTCCTATCTTATGTCTGTCCCTCTCCCTCTCTGGTTTTCCCCCTCCTGTCCTTTCCTGTCCTCTCCCTATCGCCTCTCTATCTCTCGTTTCTCTGACACTCACTCGTCTCTCCCTCTCTCTCTCCGCCCCCTTTCTTCTTTCTCTCTCTCTCTCTCTCTCTCTCTCTCTCTCTCTCTCTGTCTGTCTGTCTTTCTCTCTCTCTCTCTCTCTCTCTCTCTCTCTTTTCTGTTTCTCTTTTTCCCTCTCTCTCTCTCTCTCTCTCTCTCTCTCTCTCTCCTCTCTCTCTCTCTCTATCTCTCTCTCTCTCCCTCTGTTTTCTGGTTATCCTACTTGTGTCTCTCTCTCTCCTTCTTGTCTTTCTCTTTCTCCTCTATCTCTTTTCTCTTCTATCTGTCTCTCTCCCCTCTCTATCTGCCCTCTCTATCTACCCCTGCTCTCCCTCTCTGTTTCTCTTTCTACTTGTGTCTCTCTCCTCTCTCTCTGTCTCCTGTTTTCTCCCCTTTCTCTACTTGTGTGTTCTCTTCCCCCCCCCTCTCCTCTCTATGTCCCCACTCTATATCCCTCTCTTTCTCTTTCTACTTGGTGTCTCTATCTCCCTCTCTTTCTGTCTTCTCTTTCTGTATCTGCCTCTCTCTTGCCTCTCTGCATCTCTGTCTCTGGGCTTGGGAGAAAGTTATCTTTTGCTACTAGTGTGAGTTTCTCTGCGGAGTCCCTTTCTATGGGAGAGGGGGGAAGAGGGAGGACTTTCCTCTCTATTTGTGATCTATCTCCTTGTGCGTTTGTGGGGGGTGGAAGGTTATACCCAGGAACGGGGAGGTCCCCTTTGCTCGTTCTCTATCCCTCTCTCTATCTGTCTCTTTTTGCCAACCCCGGTGCCAGTTCTCTCTCATCTCGCCCCCCCCCCCCATTTTGCTCTCTCTCTGTCTGTCCCCTCCATCCGCCCCTGTCTGTCTGTCTCTCTCTCTCCTCCTCCTCTCTCCCTCTCTCTCATCTCTCTCTCTCTCTCTCTCTCTCTCTCTCTCTCTCGCCTTCGACCTTCCTTCATGTCCAAATGGTATTTCGACATTTTCGTTAATTTACGAAAATTGCCGAAAACGTTAATGTGACGTCAAACAATGCGGTGACGTTTTAATAATTGCCTTATTGATGTGAACCTTGTCTCCCCCGCGATACTATGTGGTTTTGCATTCGTTTAACTGTTTTTCCAGAAATGTGCGAACAGACTCGTTCGCTTGGCTTGGCATTATAGAGCATATTTATTTTGAAATGTATAGATGTATAATATGCACGGATCTAATACTACCTATTGAAGGACTGATAAACCACTGTGACTGTGTGATGTTTCTGTTTCTGTTTTTCTACATGTATTGAACAAATTACAGATAAGTGTTGGTTTTTTTTGTGGGTTTGAAGTTATTGAAGATATTGATATATATATATATATATATACTATATATATATATATGTGATATGTTATGTATATGTAGATGTATATGTTGTTGTCGGGGTGATTTCCGGTGAACTTTTAATACAGGTTTTTTTTAAATTTTTGATTGGGAGGGGGGCGTAGCCTCTGGATGTCTGCTCCCCCCCCCCCCTCCTCCAAGGACGCCGCTGGTTGGAGGTCGGAGTGCGTAGACAATTGGTTTGTGTAGCCAGGCTTTCGTATTGAATGGCTACCCACACGGGGGAAGGGACTGGGGTTTTGAAGGGACAAAGAAGCGCGGATATAAGTTTTCGTGCATCGGTTATTGTGAAGAAACATGGCCTAATATCCTGGACAGCTTGATATTTCTCTGGGCGTCAGCCAGTGCACCGCGACTGGTATATCAAAAGACCGTGATATGTGCTATGCTGTTCTGTGGGATGGTGCATATAAATGATCCCTTGCTACTAATGGAAAAATGTAGCGGGTTTCCTTAATATGACTGTGTCAAAATGACCATATGTTTGACATCCAATAGCTGGATGATTAATAAATCAATGTGCTCTAGTGATGTCGTTGAATAAAAACAAAGAAAAATACTTTCGAGGGGACCGACAGCGTGGATCCAAGAGAGAGTGTTTACCAGATGAATATAATGCCTCTATTGGTGTTTAGTGAAAAACATGTAATATCCTGATCAGTGATATTTCTCTCGGCGATTGCCATATAGATTGTTTGTTAGCTTGGTATGAATTAACGTGCTTATCAACCGACGGTTCAAACACGCCTACTGTAGGCCCAGCCTCTGATTAAATCATTGTAAGAGGGGGAAGGGTAATTCTATAGGCAGACATTTGCCTAATAATTTAGTCTAATAATAATCTTTAATTCAGCCAAAACTGAATGTGCACTAGTTTAAACTTTGGGCACAAATTTAAATGGTTCAACAAAATTAAACCATGTAAATATTGTTCGTGTCCTTTCCAAGCGTTGCACCCCTCACTAGATAAATCCTGTATTCGCCCCTGCATGTTGTGCCAATAATAATAATAATAATAATAATAATAATAATAATTAAAAAAACAAAACATTTAAAAATATTAATAAAATAAATGATAATAATAATAATAATAATAACAAGCGAAATTACTAAATATACTCTTCTGCATCCGTCAGTCTTCACGTCAGTGGGATCATTGGGCTATTTCTCGCTCCATCCAGGGCATCACGACTGGTACATCAAAGGCCGTGGTATGTGCTACCCCATCTATGGGATGGTGCATATAAAAGATCCCTTGCCACTAATCGAAAAGAGTAGCCCATGAAGTGGCGACAGCGGGTTTTCTCCTTCAGTATATGTGTGGTCCTTATCTATATGTTCGACGCCATATAACCGTAAATAAAATGTGTTGAGTGCGTCGTTAAATAAAACAATTCCTTTCGCTACCTTCACAGTCTCGTTAACCCTTGTCGATTTCACGTTGGATCCGTCACTGATATTATGATTATTTGTAGTAAATATTTTAAACATATATTTATTATCCCCAGCACTATTTGATCACGTCAGTGTTGGGGAGCCTTGATTTCATGGCCTTACAATATAATTATATAATACGTTATGTATATATACAAGTGAAATGTATCATTTTACAAACAGACATAAATATATGTATTACCAATATTTATATATTTTTTATTGTTTTTGTGTAGTTTGGGGTTTGGCAATGAAAACCAAACTATCGAAAATAGTGTGGAAGAGGGAAAAAATGAAAATAGAATTCTGGTAAGTAGCATAAATGAATGTATTAAATAAATAAATAAATAAATAAATGAATAATGGATGTGGTCTTAAACGTTACATGTTCAAATAAAAGTAAGCCATTGCTTAACAGATATTCATTATTAAAATGTTATAGAACATAAACCTAGCTATTTCAACAAGATTTCGCAATGTTTTTAACCCGAGCATTTCCTTTCTATATGGGTTGTTCAGGATTTACCTCAGGCACTTTGGTCGAACCTCGTCAGTGGACCATTTTCTGATTGTTTTTTCGCTTCCAAACCAGTGAACCATGCCAATCAAGGGCCGTGGTATGTGCTGTGAAAAAGTACACACAACAAACTCCCTTACTGCTAATGGTAAAGATAGCAGGTTTTCTCTGAACACTGTGAGAATTATCAAATGTTTGATATCCAATAATTGGTGAATAGTAAACTGAAGAGCTGTAGTAATGTCGTTAAACACAAATGCTAAACACTTTTAAACTGTTTCTTTTTCTTTTATACATACATGTACAAAGGAAGGCATATGAAATAAGACAGTTTAGGGGGTAAATGGTATGCATACTAATTGTAATCGTCTCCAAGTCTAGAACAATAACATTTTTTTATTATTGAAAATGGCCCACAGTGCATCTAAGAGTGTCAGTGAATACAACATTCATTTGAAAGTCCATGAGCCAGAGAGGTCGGTCGGTACCATCTGGGGATGGGGTGGGGTGGGGGACGAATGCTCATAGTGATATGTGTCAAGGCCTACATCCCTAAGGCAGTTACACACACAGAGAGAGCTGTAGGTCCTGCAATGCTATCATACTTTTTCCATCTGTGTGGATCTAGGCCTTGACAAAAATCACTATGCGCATTCGTCCCCTCAAGGGCGGGACGTAGCCCAGTGGTAAAGCACCCACTTGATGCGCGGTCGGATTAGGATCGATAAAGGCCGTGGTATGTACTATCCTGTTTGTGGGATGATGCATATAAAAGAACTCTTGCTGCTAATCGAAAAGAGTACCCCATGAAGTGGCGACAATGGGTTTCCTCTCTCTATATCTGCGTGGTCCTTAACCATGTCTGACGCCATATAACCGTAAATAAAATGTGTTTAGTGCGTCGTTAACTAAAATATTTCTTTCCTTCCTTCGTCCCCCCAGGTGGTACCAAATGGCCAAATTTTGGGTCCTGGCTCATGGACCAAGAAGGGCTTACGTCCCCCAGTTCCACCAATCAAATCAATATCCGTGCTCATGGGGGTACCGACCCCCTTCACGAATTTACTGTAACATGTTCTATTTGATGATTCTGCTTTCAATGTTGAATGTGTTTTTGTTTTATCACTTTTATATCTTATCATAGGTGCCAGTCTTGCCACATCGTATCACAAATAAAACGCCATCCTGCAAAACAATAATAGTAATAAATCATTATACTGTTAATATATTATTCGTATATTATACGACTAATTTTCTGTTTGAACGAAATGTTTTAAAACGCTATGATGCTAATGACCTACTATTCATTTAATTGCAACAGCATATATAAGTGTTGAAAGAGGGCAACTATTGGGGTGTGAGAGTGGGGTCAGAAATATATTCACATTTCAACGGGAAAGGGCATAATCTTCAAAATTGGGGCCAGTACTACTCTAGTGTTCACACGCACTATGGAATGAATAGCTGCTAGTCTACCGGTGAAAATCAGTGAAAACTCTAGCTTGAAAACCCTGACTTCAGATATCGTTCCTCCAAACCAGAATTATTATTTAGCTGATCGTGAACATTTTCTTCCCGTAAATCGCCGTAGAAAATATTCTTTAGATACTGTCGCAAAATTAAGTTGTACATCAAATCGATTAACTCGCCATAACCTACAAAAAGAAGGGACACTGTCTCTACTGATCTTTGTTACCAAACCCCCCCCCCCCCCAAAAAAAAAAAAAAAAAAAAAAATCGCAGAAGATCCGTTGTTGACAATATACGTTAATAACATGAGTTCATTAAAACACATGAGTTCATTAAAACAGCAGTTGTGTTTGTATTTTGCATTAGAACGCGATGCTATAAGATCGGGAGGCGATATGGCAACTTTAATTGGGTTAACGCTTCTTCTAGCCGACATTATGATATTGTAAAAAAAAAACACAAAACAAAAAAACAAACAAAAAACCCAAACAAAACCAACAACAACCAAAGAAACAAAACAAATAATACATGTATTTTATCCGACACAATGCATTTTCATATCTCTTAATTTCAAGGGCCATAACTCTGTTATAAATGGGTAAATCGGCACGAACATTAAACTGTGACAGTAGGCTACTTGGTAAAGCTATACACCACATTTCAGGTTAATATCTTGAGGCATTGCCGAAAACAAGGTCCGGAAAACGACATGTGGGACAGGCAGACAGACATACGGACTCTTGAGGAAACCACCGTTTACGCCGTATGACAATACATAACAATTTTGATATTCTTGAATTAATTATGCAAAGAAGTGATTATCCGGAGCTTACCCGAATAAGACCCGGCAGAGAACACCAGAGGCCAGAGTTTGGAATCATCTCTCGACCGGACGCTTTGCGGACAAATGTTTGGTAAGAAACTCCACTACTGAAGTACACAAACAACAGTACGAAAAATCTGAAAACAATTTGAAATATACTTTTATTAATAAAACAGAAAACGAACAAACGAACGAACTGTATAGCTGACTGAATAATTGACAGAAGGAATGGATGAATTTAAAAAAACAATCATGAATGAGTGAGTGAATGATTAAACCAACCAACCAACCAACCAGACAACCAACCAGCCAACCAACCAACAT
Organism: Gigantopelta aegis; assembly: GCF_016097555.1. Lineage (NCBI taxonomy): Eukaryota > Metazoa > Mollusca > Gastropoda > Neomphalida > Peltospiridae > Gigantopelta > Gigantopelta aegis. The sequence goes on along the minus strand of NC_054707.1, from coordinate 74,059,049 downwards.
AATTCAAAGTTTCCAGTGCTATGTGCTAGCTATTCTTAATTCAAAGTAAAATTATCCAATATGGATTGACGGATACGCATAAAGTTCTACAAATGTATATAACGGTACCATTATCAACATAGATAAAGCTATGCTATAAAGAGTTGTTTATTAATTAATACTAATACATCATGTCGCGTCATCCAGATATATGACATGTCTGTAGGAACCGGGTGGTGGTAAAGTGTGTGTGTGTGTGGGGGGGGGGGGGTCCAGATCACCGTTACAATTGCCCTGGGTCCTATAACAAGACCATATAAGAATAGTATAAAATACGTATTAGCTCGAATTTAAAATACAAAACAAAGGAAAGTGGGTGAGCTTCTTTTATGATCGGGATGTGATTAGAAGTAATACTATTTCTTTAAATCACCTAAATACCTTCATTTTATAGTGACTGTCTGTCGTAAAACTGGTAGTTTATGGATTTAATATGGCGAAATACGTGCAATGTTTACTTACATGATGCACATGATACTTCCGGCAGAGATGCTCACAGTCACTGTTATATCCGGCCCCGAGCCTCCTGCACAAGCATATTTACTTCTCAAAGTGAAGTACTGAAGATAAAAAAAAAACCCAACATTAAATCGAAAACATACTACGTGATTGTATTAAGCTAATAACAACGTGTATTAGTTTGAATCTTCTTTACAATCCATCAGTGGCGTAGTGGGAAATGTTTACCTTTTTGTTTATTAATAACATTTAAAAAGTTCCTGTGTCATATCCCACTACACAGGTCCCCCCCCCCCCCCCCCCCCCCCCCCCCTACAAAATCGTGCCTACGCCACTACAATCCATGTGCTTTAATTCGCGGACCATTACGGGTGGTGAGACACTTGAATGAACCAACATTTAGTGATGCCACTGATAAATATATGAGGATAACAGGTGTAGTTGTATACATTCACGTGACGATATCCATTGATAGCGGGGAAATAAGAGTTGATTAAATCTGTAGTGGTGTTTCAACATAAGCGTACGGGGAAATGCTGGATCAAATCTTCAAATTCGGGCAAACACGATGGAAGCATATGATATATACTAGTTGTTGTGCACTGGGTGGGTCGACAAATAGGACTGGGTTACGTCCTGTCCCCTACATGTATAATTAAAAGAGCTCTGTAATATTGGAAAGGTTCACGGTTCACTTACGAACAGAGCCGACCCGACGGGAACCTCTCCATCGAATGTGACGCTGCCCTCTTGCGAGGTGTCACAGATCAGGGTGACAAATGTAGTGCTGAAATATGTAAATTAACATTGGTTAAAGGGACATACCCTAGTTTCATCACATGAAAATGCACACTAAGTTTAATTAATTTACAACAAGTAACACGTTTGGATAAAGTTACAATTGAGTGAAACATGAGTCTGTAACTTTGAAATGGTGAAATACCCTAGAAAAATAGACTAAAACTCGACTCCATAACTGTTACTTCTCAGAAGCACGTGCATTTTTAAAAATATGAGAAATGCATTTTATGATATTAAAAACACCAGCATGACCAAAAACACTTCGAATGTACGGAAATGGATAATCTAAACAATAAAATCTCAGTAAAAGTGTTTAAAAACTAGGTTATGTCCCTTTAAATCCAATGAATATTTATTTAAAAAAAATAAAATCGAATTTTATTGATTGTACATATTGGTATGTAATCGCTTCAGAAATACGTGGTATCGCGTGGTTGCGTGTGTTTGTGTGTGTGTGTGTGTGTTTGTTGAAGTTGCAATCTCAAAGTTGCAAGTGTCATATTTGGCTATTTTTATACCTATTATTGATAAACAACTACAGATTATTGGATCCAATATAATTATAATCTTTCCATAATTAATTCAAGAATATCAGTTTCCTCTGTAATTCTTGGTGAAAAATATAAAGTACATTATTCATAGCATATCCTTTAAAATAGCAGCCTGTTCTTTGACAATATCGAGAATTAAGGAGGTTCCCTTTAGTAATACAAGTAAAATTACGAATGCTGTCATTTTGGAGTAATGATGAAAACAAACTTTGAAGTATATTACATAAATTAATGTTTTCTTTAAACAGTGGTGAAGGAAATCGATTTACTAGTAAGTGGTTGAAATTCATAAAAACGTATTTTCGATAACACGGAAATGGGGTACATCTATACCAAACAAAATAATGATTTCAAATCGTATAAACAAGAATTAAAACAAATAATGATTTCAAATCCTATAAACAAGAATTAAAACAAAATAATGATTTCAAATCCTATAAACAAGAATTAAAACAAAACCTCTACGACCAATTGATACAACAGTGTTTTCTTGATATTACATTATACATTTAAAATATAATTTTACTTTGTCGAGATTATCGTACCAAAATAGGAAGGAAGGAAATGTTTTATTTAATGACGCACTCAACACATTTTATTTACGGTTATATGGCGTCACACATATGGTTAAGGACCACACAGATATATATATATATATATATATATATATATATATATATATATATATATATATATATATATATATAGAGAGAGAGAGAGAGAGAGAGAGAGAGAGAGAGAGAGAGAGAGAGGGGGGGGGGGGGGAAACCCGCTGTCGCCACTTCTTGGGTTACTCTTTTCGATTAGCAGCAAGGGATCTTTTATATGTACCATCAAACAGACAGGATAGTGCACACCACGGCCTATGTTACACCAGTTGTGGAGCACTGGTTGGAACGAGAAATAGCCCAATCGGGTCTCCGACGGGGATCAGTCCTAAACCGACCACGCATCAAACGAGCGCTTTACCACTGGGCTACGTCCCGCCCCACGTACCAACATAGATGCTGGGTAACTAAACTGCGTACGGCAAATTTAAGATTACCGGTCGAAAGTGGCAGATGGTTTAACGTTCCTAGAGAAAACAGAATATGCAAACTTTGTAATACTGATACTGGAGATGAATACTATTATTTATTCTGTTAAACGTTAGAAGAAAATATAAAAAACAGTATTATAGAATTAATCCTAGCATTTTCAAAATGAAAGGTATGCTGTCATTGTGTAATATACCATTACTGAAAGACCTAGCTATGTTTATTTTAATATCTCGTTTTAGCCATTTAGATTGCGTATCTGTTGTTGGTGCCTGTTCTTGTAATGTATGTTAACTATATACATGTGCATGCATTTGTATTGTACTCTTGTTACATATTGTAATGTGTCTGTTGTCATGAGACGCTTCACATTCACACTGTGACGTCATGTGTTAAAGTTACAGTTTTTGTTTAACGACATCACAAGATCACATTGATTTATTGATCATCAGCTACTGGATGTCCAACATTCGGTAATTGCGACATATAGTCTTAGAAAGAAAACCCGCTACATTTTCCCATTAGTAGCAAGGGATCTCTTATATGCACCATCCCACAGACAGGATAACACATACCACGACCGTTGATATACCAGTCTTTGTGTACTGGCTGGAACGAGAACTAGCCCACCGCCGGGAATCGATCCCAAACCGACTGCGCATCAAGCGGACGCTTTTCCACTGCCACGTGTTAACCTGTCTGTGAGCCTTATTGGAATTTGCAATAATATAAATTAATAAAATATTAGTAAATGTAATTTTTGTGCGCACATAATTCAGTGTATAATCTTCACAGTTCGTACGAGAACTGAATAAATGTGTCTGGTCATTATGCAGCTTTGATAGTCCTCCTTTTAAAAGAAACATAACCCAATCTGATTAAAATTAGCTCTACTGGTCTACCAGTAGATCTAACAGCATTGCATGGACTGCCATGTCCAGGTGACATTTCATCTATAAACAACAATTTAAATATCGACCAATTACACTTCGCCTTTTATAGCGTTATTCGAGAGCATACAAATTCTAAAAATATCGGGCGAGACTATTTATGCAATAGGCGAACTTGTTGGTCTATTTCAACATTAAAAAACAGAGTGAAAAGTGCAGGAATAAACTCTGGATTGTATACTGGTATAAACAGATTTTATGGCTATACCATCACGGTTTTTGTTTTTTCGTCTTGAAACGAATATTATATAAAATTTTATATTGAAATTAGTTTCCGGCATACTTCGTAATTTACCCGAATCATTTTGTAAATCCTTGGCATAATCCCGAATGTTTTCAAATTCTTTTCAAATAACTGGCATGATTTTCAAGTAAGGTTTTGATTAGTCGAATGAAAGGTCAACTGGACATGAGCTCCAACGGGATGCAGTTAGATCCACAGGTAATAGTAATTAACCAGTGGAGCTAATTTTGATTAGATTGAATATAACCAGACCCGGTACTTACAAAATCTTAAAATCTATAAACAACCCCCCCCCCCCCCCCCCAGAAAAAAACCCAACAACAACAAAACAAAAACCCACACAAAAAACCCACACAAAAAACAAACAAAAACCCAACAAAACGACAACAGAAAAACAAAAAACAACAACAACAACAAAACAAACAAAACAACAACAACAAACAAACCCAAACCCCCCAACAAACCAAACATCAAACAAACAAACAAACAACAAGACGGCTTTAATAGTCTCTCTCATAAGGTAACTTTAAATCTTGAGTTTGCACTTTATTTGGTCTTCTCTAAATTTCAACATCGAAAGGAGTAGTTTGAGAGGTCATAATTAAAATTGGGCGGCACATTGTATAGTAAAGCTGAAGGAAAAGCAAATAAGCAAAAAAACTAAACAAAAAACAAAGAAACAAAATTTCCCACCAAAAATAAACTATTACAAAGTGTGACAATAATAATAAAATAAATTTGTTCCCCCATCCAAATAGGCTTACACCACTACCACCCCATCCTCAACCTTCCCCCAACACACACACACACACACACACACACACACACACAGAGAGAGAGAGAGAGAGAGAGAGAGAGAGAGAGATAGAGAGAGAGAGAGAGAGACTATACTCACAAACATACACACACACCGACACGCACACACACTATACTCACGAACATACACACACACACACACACACACGCACACACATATCCCACACACTACACACACACTGATACACACATACACACACACACACACACACACAGATAGAGACTATACTCACAAACACACTGACACGCACACGCACACACACACAACACAAACGCGCACACACACAGACTATACTCACAAATACACACACACACACACACACACACACTGACACGCACACGCACACATACATACACACACACACCACACAACATACACACTGATACACACACACACACGGACACACACACACACAGACACACACACGCACACACACACACACACACACACACACACACACATACATACACACACACGCGCGCGCCAATGATGATATCTACCATACCGTGTCGTGTCTCCCTGTTCGGCCATGTATTGCAACTGAAGACCTTTAGTGACGTCCATGAAGAAACTGGCAGAGTCCTGAGTTCCTAGACTCCAAAACGAAGAAGCCGTATCAGACTGACACACCTAATCGGGAACAAAATGAAGGTACAATAAAAGAGTCAAATGGGGGAAACCGTTGAATTGTACATCATACATGTATGTGGTCTTCAGTGACCCCATCGCTTCATGGGGCAATAATACTCTAACATATAACATAGTGTCACAGTGGTGCCATGGACTATAATACAGTAACATAGTGCCACAGTGGTGCCATGGACTATAATACAGTAACATAGTGCCACAGTGGTGCCATGGACTATATTACAATAACATAGTGCCACACTGGTGCCATGGACTATAATACTGTAGCATAGTGCCACAGTGGTGCCATGGACTATAATACTGTACCATAGTGCCACAGTGGTGCCATGGACTATAATACTGTAACATAGTGCCACAGTGGTGCCATGGACTATAATACCGTAACATAGTGCCACAGTGGTGCCATGGACTATAATACAGTAACATAGTGTCACAGTGGTGCCATGGACTATAATACAGTAACATAGTGTCACAGTGGTGCCATGGACTATAATACAGTAGCATAATGCCACAGTGGTGCCATGGACTATAATACAGTAACATAATGCCACAGTGGTGTCATGGACTATTACAGTAACATAATGCCACAGTGGTGTCATGGACTATAATACAGTAACATAGTGCCACAGTGGTGCTATGGACTATAATACAGTAACATAGTGCCACAGTGGTATCATCGACTATAATACAGTAACATAGTGCCACAGTGGTGTCATGGACTATAATACAGTAACATAGTGCCACAGTGGTGCCATGGACTATAATACAGTAACATAGTGCCACAGTTGTATCATCGACTATAATACAGTAACATAGTGCCACAGTGGTGTCATGGACTATAATACTGTAACATAATGCCACAGTGGTGCCATGAACTATAATACAGTAGCATATTGTCACAGTGGTGCCATGGACTATAATACTGTAACATAATGCCACAGTGGTGCCATGGACTATAATACAGTAACATAATGCCACAGTGGTGCTATGGACTATAATACAGTAACATAGTGCCACAGTTGTGTCATGGACTATAATACAGTAACATAGTGCCACAGTTGTATCATCGACTATAATACAGTAACATAGTGCCACAGTGGTGTCATGGACTATAATACTGTAACATAATGCCACAGTGGTGCCATGAACTATAATACAGTAGCATATTGTCACAGTGGTGCCATGGACTATAATACTGTAACATAATGCCACAGTGGTGCCATGGACTATAATACAGTAACATAATGCCACAGTGGTGCTATGGACTATAATACAGTAACATAGTGCCACAGTTGTGTCATGGACTATAATACAGTACCATAGTGTCACAGTGGTGCCATGGACTATAATACTGTAACATAATGCCACAGTGGTGCCATGGGCTATAATGCGGTAACATAATGCCACAGTGGTGTGATGAAGCGAAGTGATGTCGCAATGCCACAACCATAATCCCAATTGCATTACTCTCCCGTACCTTATCGGTTAAAGGTTGTTTTGTTTAACGACTCCACTAGAGCTCATTGATTTATTAATAATCGGCTACTGGATGTCAAATATTTGGTGATTGTGACATATAGTCTTAGTAGTACAGTACGGTATGTATTCCATCAGGATGTGTGTACAGAAATTGATTTTATTGCCCTTATTAATTTTATCAATTAAAGTGTGCTGATGTCATGAATGTTAGGTAACGTTGGGGTTTTTTGGCCAAGAGTTTAAGCCGCCAGTTTGAATTTCAAACTGGCCGTCATTTTGTTTTATTTTCTAATATTAAATTATTTTATGAGTGCTCAGAACTATTATTTTTCTAATTCTATTGATCAGTTTTGATGTAAAGGTGCATCAACATTCATTAAGGACAGGTGGTATATTTTTTTATTTAAAGGGTTTAATGTAAATCAGTCTTACATTTTTGACAAAGTTTAGCCGAATTAACTCACTTTATCAATAAACTGCATAAGGGCACGTTACAATTAGGTCTGTCATACGTTTTTTGTAACCTAATTCCATACATGTAACACTTTGTTTTTACAAAGGGAGGTCCATATATGATGCGGAAAACTACCCCATTTTCGGGAGGACTGGGTGAAGCATTTCGCATGCTAATGAATGACTGGTGCTTTAAGTAACTCTTTTGGAGTTTTATCTATAATTTTTCATTGCTTATTGAAGTTTATTCCATGCAGCTTAAGGACACGCCTATAGTCTGGGGCGGAAAGGGTCGTGAATGATATATGTAATAACTTGTAACTTTAAGGGGTCAAACCTTCTGAAGGAAAAACATATCAAACATATTGTATTATATTTAAAATTGCCTGCACAGTACAAAAAATCACAAAAGCCCCAACAAGATGTACGTACTGTTAATACTGGTCACTGCTATCTCCTGAACTGAACTGGGTGCAATTTCACAAAACATCGTAATTTCACGTCTGCGACTAGCAGTTATATTGGGCATACATTTACAAGGGTTTGACATTTATTTCACTGTGGAAATTACATCATTAAGGAAACTGGAGCATTTTAAGGACAAATGAAAATGAAATATATGTATTTCTAACTATATTTGTTGTATTATAATAGTAATAAGAATGGTGGTTTAGTCGTATATTTACATTTACGTGCAAAACTATGCTTAAGATGTTGTGTGAAATTGGGTCCTAAACAATGGCATATTCATGAGGTACATTGTAAAAATATAAGTAAATAAACAAATGACTGTGAATGGAGTACCTAGCATCATTCAATTTGATGGCTTAACCACTACACCACCAAAACCGGTGTATTAAACTTGTCAGTGGAGATTGAATATAAATACGCTTCAACAAGGATATCTGTGGTGTAATCTTGTTTCTTGTGAAGTATATAGCACTCTTACTGACACTTCAGGACTACGGAATCCTGGTTTTCTTGTGAAGTACGTAGCACTCTTACTGACACTTCAGGACTACGGAATCCTGGTTTTCTTGTGAAGTACGTAGCACTCTTACTAACACTTCAAGACTACGGAATCCTGGTTTTCTTGTGAAGTACGTAGCACTCTTACTGACACTTCAGGACTACGGAATCCTGGCTTTCTTGTGAAGTATATAGCACTGTGATTGGCACTTCAAGACTATGGAATCCTGGTTTTCTTGTGAAAGTACGTCAAAGAGCTGTTCATAGCAGGCTATAAAGCTAGTTCTGTGATTTGGTAGTGAATCTGAACAACAAAACCACAACACCTATCTCTGCACAATGCAGAGTCGAATGAGTATTTGGCAAAATAGTGGATGATTCCATGAATCATTATCTATTACCTCGTCTATAGGACATACAATCTAGGGGGATCCTTTACAGGAGATTCCATCCCTCTTGCACCTCAACAAAAAGGACTACCACTCTCATGCTTGCTTACCAAATCAAAACTAACACTGGACAGAGCTTACTAGAATAAGTACAGCTGTGATGATATGCACTCATGAATCACTGTCATAACAATGTTGATATCAGGTGTTCACGAAAGGTGAGCATATCCTACTCTACCGGTGGCACCCGTCATGAGTACTGCCACCACCACAGCTGTCAAGTCCCTCACTTCATCTAAAACGATGAACTAATAATAAATGTGCAAGTTTCACATAAGAGATGAAAACGTATGCACAAGTTCAAAATATGGAATAACAACAGCCATCATATTGGTCAGTGATGCATAATATTTAGTAGATATAGCCTATTGGTGTCCACCATAAAACGTTTTGAATGCCCCAAGAGTCCCTGGACATCATAACCCTGATGGAACAACGTCTGTGACAGAATGATATGGCGTTGTTTGAAATCTGTATACAATGAACACCAGGAATATCACGTTGCAATACTTGCCAGTGAAAATTTGATAGATTGATTACAAGGACTAGAGACCAGCTCCAGTGCTGACGTATGATAGAATCAAACCCACTAGCTGAGCACAAAGACAAGCAAAACAAACATCAAGTTCGTCAACTCTCAAAATCTAGTAGGTATTTACTGTTGAAGACTGACGCTTAACTACCCTGTGACACAGATCAATATCAGTTGTTATCACAGTTTTGCAAAACACTACGATCAGTTGGAGATATCTCGTAAAAATGACCAACGATTCCACTGTGTGTCTTTGGTGATTGTTTTGCTGATGTGACTAAAATACTCTATTAACGTTGTGAGGTGTAGATAAGGCAATTCCAAACCAAGGGACAAAATGTTTTTGTATGGGCCGCATCCAGACGATTAGGATGTAGTTCTAAAGATACTTACAAAAACTAGTATCACGAAATGTCTAACACACAACAAACGGTTATATCAAGATAATGTTTTGAGCATCTACAGACAACCGAGAAAACGCAAGATGAACATAAATATATATTCTAAGCAGGGAACTGTACGTTTCAATCAGTTACCACACTATGTGGGGTTTTCTCTTTTCAGAAATGTACCTTTAATTTATGAGGATTTATGCAGCTTGTGTCAAACACATGGTATTTTTAGATCACTGAAATTGACTGAGCCAGGTCTGAATTATGAATAACAATGCTTTTAAAATGAAGTTCCTTATTTATTCAAATTGGCCACCAATTATACACTTATCATAAATAATTAATTTCGTTAACACAGGCAATTTTCACAATAAAACCGCTCTGTTATCAGTAAGTTAAGGTATTCCCCGCCCCCCCCCCCCCCAAAAAAAGGTTTAAAAATGGCAGCCATTTTGAAATCCAAGATGGCGGCGAAAGATGCAGATAGAAAACAAAATGGTACTAAAATGGTTTGCATTCATAACCTTATTAACAAATTACACCAAAAAAACCCCATTTTGGCACTAGAATCCAGCTGGCCCCAAATAGGGAAGATATCATACTGTACTAAAGAGAGGAAACCCACTACATTTTGCCATTAGTAGCAAGGGGTCTGTTATATGCATCATCCTACAGACAGAATAGCACACACCACGCCTTTGATATACCAGCCGTGGTGCACTGCCTAGAACGAGAAATAACCCATTTGGCCCACCGATGGGGATCGATCTTAAACCGTAGGCTGTACCTTATCAATGCATATTCATTCATTTTAATTAATTTTCGTGCTTATATCCAGTTAAGTTTCAATGACGCAGTGGGCCGAATTTACAAAGTCTGTGTTTTTTCTTCTTAAACGTAGATGTTTAAGCATTGTAAATGTATGTACTTACACGTGTGTAAGACATAAACAGGTGTTTAAGCATTGCAAATGTGTGTACTTACACGCGTGTAAGACAAAAACAGGTGTTTAAGCATTGCAAATGTGTGTACTTACACGCGTGTAAGACATAAACAGGTGTTTAAGCACTGCAAATGTGTGTACTTACACGCGTGTAAGACATAAACAGGTGTTAAAGCACTGCAAATGTGTGTACTTACACGCGTGTAAGACATAAACAGGTGTTTAAGCACTGCAAATGTGTGTACTTACACGCGTGTAAGACATAAACAGGTGTTTAAGCATTGCAAATGTGTGTACTTACACGTGTGTAAGACATAAACAGGCTTTGTAAAATTCGGCCCTTTATCACTAACAAACGTACTTGGCTCAAAACTGACACTCAATAGCCGATGTGTATTTTTGTGTTTGGGTGTCGTTAAACAATAATTAATTCATTTGACTCGAAACTAGCGAAATGGCGCCAAATAGTTTATTAATATTGGGTTTTTTTTTAACTGCATGTTATATATTATTCTGTTGTATGTTTAGGACTCCAATCGCAAAGCGCAGAGTAATCTTATGTAAGTGATTCTTATTATTATTGAAATTTTGTGCACGTAATGAATTGGATGGGCCAATCAATTAAACATCGTCTAATAAATATTAAAATACTTTGTGACAGTAAATATTGATAATACATATATTGTTATTATTGAAATTATCGATTATGTCATAGTATTAATATTAATATTAGTATTACTAGTAGTAGTAGTAGTAGTAGTAGTAGTAGTAGTAGTAGTAGTAGTAGTAGTAGTAATAGTAGTAGTAGTATGCTTATTTTAAATATATAATATACATATGTATATGTATGTATATATATATATATATATATATATATATATATATATATATATATATATATATATATATATATAATATCTATAGATAGATATATAGATAAATATATATAGAAAGATATTATACCTTTAATAACATACGTATTCATATTTAATTATAAAATATAGAGGCTACACCTTTAATAACATACGTATTCATATTTAACTATAAAATATAGATATTACACCTTCAGTTACATACGAATTCATATTTAATTGTAAACTATAAATATTACACCTTGAATTACATACGTATTCATATTTAACTATAAAATATAAAGATTACACCTTCAATTGCATACGTATTCATATTTAATTGTAAAATATAGAGATTACACCTTTAATTGCATACGTATTCATATTTAATTGTAAAATATAGATATTACACCTTCAGTTGCATACGTATTCATATTTAATTGTAAAATATAGATATTACACCTTTAATTACATACGTATGTAAATATCACTCTCTTTCAATGTAATTTTTTTTGCCCCAAAGCAAGAAGTATGTATATTCCTAAATATTTTGTTTTCAAGACCAAACATTGTTAAATATCGTGAGTCGTTTTGTTGTGCGGATGGTAAGTTACTAAATAATAAGTGTACATTAATTTTCTGAAAGTTCCGTGTTTTACCTTTATAAACATTTAAATCCCCAAGCTAAGCCATTTATTTATCTATGTATTTATTGACTACGTAGAGCTGTTATATATGCAGTAGCAGTTGTTTGCTGATGTATTATTTCATGTGATCCGAGTTCAAATAAAGTTTTGTTTTGTTTTGTTTTGTTTTGTTCTCTTCTCTTCTCTTCTTTTCTTGTCTGTTATTACTGGACGAAACTAACACCCTTTTGGACCATACAACTTTTAAGCATCTAGATAATACCAGAGTATGTCGCCTTGGCAACGACGATGGTGGTAATATGCAAGATAACTATGATATGAGCATAACATAAGCAGCAATCTTCACCTGTTATCACAGTTTGATGATTATGTAGGCCTAGGCTGATATCGACAATAACGATGATCTTGTTGGTATTGTTGATGAAAATAATAATTATCCTCAGTTAGATATGCGAATGATGATGATGGTGATGATGATGATGATGGTGAGGAGGATGAGCAAGACGTTGATGATGAAGATGATCATCATCATACTGAGGATGATAATAATGATTACGATTACGCCAAACGGACGAACGAACGAACGTATGAACGAATGAATGTTTCGACACCTCAGCACAAAGAAAAAATCGGCTATTGGATGTTAGACAAAAGTATATGAACAAACGAAAGTCGATATTTAAAAACAATTTAAAAGTCTGCGTATGTTAATTACGTTACATGACGTCTTGAAACAAGTTTACCGGCATCGGTGGCGTCGTGGTTAGGCCATCGGTCAACAGGCTGGTAGGTACTGGGTTCGGATCCCAGTCGAGGCATGGGATTTTTAATCCAGATACCGACTCCAAACCCTGAGTGAGTGCTCCGAAAGGCTCAATGGGTAGGTGTAAACCACTCGCACCGATCAGTGATCCATAACTGGTTCAACAAAGGCCATGGTTTGTGCTATCCTGCCTGTGGGAAGCGCAAATAAAAGATCCCTTGCTGCTACTCGGAAAGAGTAGCCCATGTAGTGACGACAGCGGGTTTCCTCTCAAAATCTGTGTGGTCCTTAACCATATGTCTGACGCCATATAACCGTAAATAAAATGTGTTGAGTGCGTCGTTAAATAAAACATTTCTTTCTTTGAAACAAGTTTTGGGGTATGTTTGTAAACAATAGTTAAAATAACATATCTTGATTGTGAATATATGTATAAAACTGATAGATAACAATTTGATTGAAAAAAACCCTCCGAATTAATGCACTAAAAGTATACTTTTGCCAGCCTCGATCAACGTGTTTTTGTATTACATGTCAAGATCCAAACATACTTTGAATTTCCCTCCAAATGACACAACGCAATATGGCTGCACGCAATATGGCTGAACTAAAAATACGCTCATTTCTTGTTCCAACCAGAGCTCCACAACTGCTGTAACAAAGGCCGTGATATATACTATCCTGTCTTTGGGATGGTGCATATAAAAGATCCATTGCTGCTAATCGAAAAGAGTAGCCCATGAAGTGGCGACAGCGAGTTTCCTCTCTATATCTGTGTGGTCCTTAACCATATGTCTGACGCCATATAACCGTAAATAAAATGTGCTGAGTGCATCGATCAATAAAACATTTCCTTCTTTCCTGTGGTGAGTAATGAATGAATGTTTAAAATGCGTTATTATCTTTCATTATTATCATTATCATCATCATCATCATCATCATCATCAAATTAACACCGTGATATTGATGATGGCGATGATGGTGATGATGATCGCGATATTGATGATGACGATGATCGCGATATTGCCCTCAATACTGATAATGAAATGAAATAAATTAAAACCTACAGCTACTTTGTCACAGTTTCCAGTTCCTTCTGTGAAAGGTGTGCATGGATTCCACGAATAAAACCACGTGTTGCTGGCATCGGGAAGATCCATGTACCTGGAGAATAGAAAACACAAACAACATAGACTGACAGACAAAATAAATATTAACATCTCAATTCATGAATATCATACAAACATATAAAAGTATAAGTAAACATAAGCCATTAAAGTCACATACCCTTGTTTCAACCCGTGAAAACCCGTAAATTTGGTTAATCTATATACATGTACCTGTAATAATCTGGATAAAGTTACAATAGCAGGGTTTCTGCCAGAAAGACATTTTGGGGTATGACGCTATGGAACTGAATGCACCTGCAGTCAACGGGGGGGGGGGGGGGGGGGGGGGGGCGATATGGGAGGTCTCTCCTCAGAAAGAAAATTGATTACGTTTAGGTAAGGGTTAAGAAATTATAGAGTAATGATAAAAGTCATTAATTCTGTCAAAAGGATAACTTAAAATATATGTAAAACAATTTGGGTATAACTCCATACCCGTTTTACCGTCTGACAGAAACCTTGAATAGAGCGAAGCGAGAGTTTGGAACGATGAAACGGGCAAATGCACTTTAAAACAGACGAGCTCGTCTCCATGACCGTTTCTTGCGGTTTAAAAAAAAATAGAATTACCAGGTAGACTAGAAACACTTAGCTATAAAATGCCAGTATTGTGTTTGTTGCGGGGGGGGGGGGGGGGGGGACGTAGCCCATTGAGTTATTTCTCGTTCCAGGCAGTGTACCACGACTGGCACATCAAAAGTCGTGGTGTGTGCTATCCTGTCTGTGGGATGGTGCGTGTAAAATATCGCTTGCTACTAATAGAAAATGTAGCGGGTTTCCTATCTCAGACTGCATATCAAAGTAACCAAATATTTAACATCCAATATCCGATGATAAATAAACCAGTGTGCTCTAGAGGTGTCGTTGAATACAAAAAAACAGAAGCAGTAACAAAGCAAAACAGGTTTGTTTTGTTGGTTCGTTTTTTAAAAATTACTATTCATACGGTTTAGGTGTGATAGAACTCAAATATGCCAGAGTTGTTTTCTGAATAACATCTGGACAAATTGCTTAATAAGCGGTCGTATTAAAGGCATATTGTCACAGACCACAGACCTATTAAATAGCCTAACAAAGTATTACCTAAACATATATAAATCTGAATTGTCCCTAAATGTACATTATTCAACCATCTACGTAGCAACCATACTCCACTTATTAATGATATTTTGTAAAAATAATTGAATTATGGCAGTGGTCTATAATTCAAAAATTAATATTGTCAACAGGCTTGACATGGATTTCACTCCATTGTGGTACAATTAAGGTGATGCGATAGCTAGATTTGGTTTCCAAATATTAATGTAATTTTTATTTATTATCAGTTTTTAGAGAAATGAGGTTCTTAAATCTGTGACAGTATACCTTTAATGAGAAAATGCGTTTTTATTCACGTTTTTAGATCTCAAGATCTCCACGTCGGTATCACTTTGTTTTGTATCAAATGTATCAATTAAATAATTTTACGACTATAAATAAGAAATATTACTAGCGTTAACAATATATATTTACGCTTGTACAATTCTTTTCGGTTTATAAAAGACGTTTTGTTTTGTTTTGTGTAATACCGTATTTGAAAATATCTTTAAAATGCATTATATATAGGTTCTTATGTTTAACTGTCTATCCTCCATATTATATGCACCACTTGTACGGTATGAAATGTAAAGGGTCTACCTATGAACCGAAAGGTTCAAAAGCAAATACATTATAACATACTTACTGGACTATATAGTCCGTCCATCATTCTATACAAATGGTTTTTTGCTATTAATTTCAGTTTTGTTTGACGTAAAAAAAAGAAGTAAAAGTGTTTTAGAAAAACAAAAAAACAAAAAAAACTATTTTTATGTGCAGTTTAGAAAACAACTGACTCAGAAATAAATAACGTGTAGTAAATTTCATAGTATGAAAAAAAGGCGTTCCTTGTGGGACGGACTATAGAAATTATCTCTCAATGGCCAGCTAATTATAACAACATCAAATGCTGAACAAGGGGAGGTTTGTGGGCGTTCTTTGATTGCTATGAAGAGTTCTAATTAAACGTCACACTACCGCGCCCACACTATACTATACTATACCATACCATACCATACCATACCATACCATACTATACTATGCTTTATTAGCCGTAAACATACAGTTCATAGAATTACAAACTTTAAAATATAATACATATATCATTAAAAGGGGAAAACCATTTACATTGTGTGAAAAATGATGAAAATATTCAAATATAAAATGTAATAATAATTATCAATATAACAAAGAGTTAATATAATAAAGATAATGTATATACTCCACTTACATATTATCGTGTCTCTGCCCACACCGAATTCGGTACTGAATGAGGTCTGATTCTGTACTGTGATACAAAATGATGCTGTTATGTGTTGGAAAGTATGAAAGGGAAGATTGACTGCAAGTGAAATTCGGGGTTGGGTGGGATGGGAGTAAATTAAAATTTTTTTTTTTGATGTGTTGTCTTCGGAAGCCAGGTTCTCAACTGAGACCCTGGCGAGAGAGCTACATTCCTCTCTTGGTAGAACTTGAAATGTTTACTTTTAATATGATCAAAGGGATAACCTTTAGTTCACAGCCAGATTCGTATAATAAACCGAAGAAAGTTAAAGGTTAAAGTTTGTTTTGTTTAACGACACCACTAGAGCACATTGATTTATTAATCACCAGCTACTGGATGTCAGACATTTGCTAATTTGACATATAGTCATAGAGAGGAACCCCGCCACATTTGTCCATTAGTAGCAAGGGGTTTCTTTTTTTTTTCATCACAAAGACAAGATAGCACATACCACAGCCTTTAATATAACAGTCGTGGTGCACTGGCTGGGACGAGAAATAGCCAAATGCGCCCACTGACCAAAACGATCCCAGAACGACCGCGCATCAAGCGAGTGCTTTATCACTGGGCTACGTTGGCTCACTGACGGGGATTGAAAAAAGGTTTGATTGGGAGCATTGACCCGTCACCCTCCCCTCGCTACGCCACTGGGGATACGGTCCGCCCCAAACCGAAGAAAGCTACAAGTATTCAACTCACTTAGGTTTACCAGTGCTCGCGAGGGGCGACAAGTCGATGGTACCGTTAGACGATTTACACGAACATGGTCCAGTCTTCACACAATTGTCACTTGACGCCAGTCGAACGGCCAGCACGTAGATACAGGCACACAGAATATACTTATACCCGAGCATCTTGTGTTTGATTAATAATCGTTCGGCATGCAGGTATACTCCAGAACTGTCTTATCACCCTCTACTCGTGTATGTGATCACATTTCGCGTCACATGCTCCCACCTAGTTCGGTTCATGTGACACTGAATGACAATGTACTATGTCCAGTTATCTGAACCGAGTGACATAACGGTATATTTACTTGTATGTACACGCTGTGATTTATTTGGGTCAATTTCAGGCCGTTCAACTTCCTAGCAGATAAGAATTCATTTCATTTCAATTCAGTTTATTTTCGTGCGCTTATCCAATTAAGGTTCAAGCACGCCATCCTGAGTATACACCTCGGCTATCTGGACTGTCTGTCCAGAACAGTGGATTAGTGGTTAGTTGTTAGTGGTTAGTGAGAGAGAAGTTGGTGTAGTGGTCTTATACCTCTCCTTTACCGGCCTCGGTGGCGTCGTGGTTAGGCCATCGGTCTACAGGCTAGTACTGGTAGGTACTGGGTTCGGATCCCAGTCGAGGCATGGGATTTTTAATCCAGATACCGACTCCAAACCCTGAGTGAGTGCTCCGCAAGGCTCAATGGGTAGGCGTAAGCCACTTGCACCGGCCAGTGATCCATAACTGGTTCAACAAAGGTCATGGGTGTGTGCTATCCTGCCTGTGAGAAGCGCAAATAACAGATCCCTTGCTGCCTGTCGTAAAAGAGTAGCCTATGTGGCGACAGCGGGTTTCAACTAAAAACTGTCAGAATGACTATATGTTTGACGTCCATATGTTTGCCGATGATAAGATAAAAAATCAATGTGCTCTAGTGGCGTCGTTAAATAAAACAAACTTTACTTTTTTATACCTCCCCATTGAGCCAGAACTGAAATGCGAACCCAATACCTACCAGCCTTTCGTCTGGTGGCGTAATCACTGCACCATCAAGGCCGGTGCTATGGGGTTTTTCCCCGATGCTGCTAAATATATAGTCAGTTTGTGTCAAAAAAAGGAGATGGATAGAAAGATAGAGAGAGAAAAAAAGAAAGAAATGTTTTATTTAACCACGCACTCAACACATTGTATTTACGGTTATATGGCGTCAGACACATGGTTAAGGAACATACAGATATCTTTTATATGCACCATCCCACAGACAGGGTAGTACATACCACGGCTTTTGATATACCAGTCGTGGTGCACTAGCTGGAACGAGAAATAGCCCAATGGGCCCACCGACGGGGATCGATCCCACACCGACCGCGCATCGAGTGAGCGCTGTACCACTGGGCTACAACTCGCCCAGAGAAAGAGAGAGAGAGAGAGAGAGAGAGAGAGAGAGAGAGAGAGAGAGAGAGAGAGAATGACTGTATTCCGATGTCAGAATGAAGGAAATGTTTTATTTAACGACGTACTCACCACATTTTATTTACGGTTATATGGCGTCAGACATATGGTTAAGGACCACACAGATATTGAGAGAGGAAACCCGCTGTCGCCACTTCATGGGCTACTCTTTTCGATTAGCAGCAAGGGATCTTTCATATGTACCATCCCACAGACAGGATAGTACATACTACGGCCTTTGTTACACCAGTTGTGGAGCACTGGCTGGAACGAGAAGTAGCCCAAAAGGCTCACCGACGGAGATCGATCCTAGACCGACCGCGCATCAAGCGAACGCTTTACCACTAGGCTACGTCCCGCCCCTTGTCAGAATGTTTACTGAGCATGCATGAATTAGTCACAAAAAGCGGCCAGGCGGATGAATTTGTTTAATATACCAAAGACATACATGTATATATAACATAATAATCGAAATGATATTTCTTCACATCCAGATATATAATCATCACAAATATCAGTAGCAATAAATCTTATGTATTTTGTGTACTGCAAACATGAGACATTGAAGCTGAAGTTCTAATAAAAACTAAAACAGCTGATTTTGTTTATTGCTCATTACTTGTGAAAGTAGCTGGAATGAAAACCTAGAGACTGCATTAGACGAGATGTTACAATTTATCATGTAACCATGCTTCCTATTGACCTGATAACCCTTATCTGATAATTCGAAGTGTTATCGTGTCACTAGGAAATGAGTTGTGCGCATGACAGATGTTTGCTCAATTTTCAGGTAGATCGTTTTCTCTTCTTTCTTTTTTTTCTCAAGCATTCATTTACAGCAATAATTATTGAACTGCATAAATAAATATAACATTTACACTTCCAGTAACATCAAATTACCTCTTATTTTTCAATTCTCCATTATTCGCTCCCATTCGGAACTAGCTAGCGTTTTGAAATAAACATTTTGAAACAAAAAAGCAAATAGCTTCCTGCAAAGAATGTTTACATTAGAACAGCGTCTGACGTCACAGTCACTAGCACAAACAAGGGTACAAAAATTGTAATGTTGTGACACAACAGACTTTGTATAATCAATGTATTTTATTTATAATTTGGAAACACGTAATTTTAGGCTGGCTATGCCATTCCCAAGGTGCTTTCGGGCACCTGCTATTGACCGACTTCCGGTAGTAGTTTCTACACAATAAAACTAATAGTTTCTATACCGCTTTTGATTGAAACATATTATACAAATATAACTTGAAAGAAGTTGCATGATAAAAATATCAGGTTACTACGTTTTGATATCGTGATTATTTGGCTCGGTTTGATAACAGTGTAATAGGCTCGCTGAAGCTCGCCTGTTATACCTTTATCTAAACCTCTCCAGATAAGCACAATATCAGAACGTAGTAACCTGATATTCTATATATATATATATATATATATATATATATATATATATATATATATATATATATATATATATAGCCAGAATTGGTTATGATCAGTGTTTCCTCAAATGAGAGTTGTTCACATTTTTGACTTTTTAAAAAAACAAAACAAAATTTAGTCTGTCTGTTCGTCTGTTTTGCTTTGGATTGTTTTGTTTTGTTTTGTTTGTTTGTTTATATTTGGGGGTTTTGGGTGGGGGTTTTTGCTGGGTGGTTTTGTTATTGTTGTTGTGTTGTTGGTTTTTTGGGTGGATGTGTTATTGTTTTTGTTGTGGGTTTTTTTTGGGGGGGGGGGCGGTGTGATTGATGAGGATTTTTTTTTTTTTTTTTTTTTTTTTTTTTTTTTTTTTTTACATTAGTTCATCAGTATTAAAGCTCAAGATAACGTTCGGCATTATTTTCGCTGTTTTATATTGATGAACTAGACAGACATTAATAGAAATAATGCAAAGCTATATAATTGGGGGAGGTGGTGGGTGGGAGAATGCTTTCTCTTTTGGATTAAAACAATAATAAAAATAACCGTTAAATACTGTTTGATTTTTTTTTTCTGGAAACCAATACGTTGGACAGAACTAGTTTTGATTTGTCTGCTCTCGATTTTATCATCTGATTAAACAAAACTGCATCCAAAACATAAATAATCAATCACAATTACGAATTACATATACAAGTTTCACAAATCATGTTCAATACGCAAGAACGGTTGGATATTTTATTCCTAAAGTCTTTAATGCATTAAAAATATGCTCCAGGTGAACGTTTAGGCATTTTTGATGGTCAAAAATGTATTTTGGGGTTGGAAACAAAGACAAAAAAAAGAAAGGAAAAATTCTAAGTCAACGTAACACAATAAAATGCTGTCATTAAGATAAGAGCCAAAATATCTACATGTCAAACACGTTTGATAACCGATGATGAGTAAATCAATGCGCGATAGTGATGTCGTTAAACAAAACAAAGTTTAACATCATCATCATCATCATCATGATTATTATTATTATTATTATTATTATTATTCAAGGATCAAAATCCTCAGATTTATCAATATGAAAGGTATTGTATGACTACTAGTACTAAACACAATTAATGCAACAAAATTGATATGTATTTGACGAACTGAAATATCCAGGCATTAAAATACAAGGCACCGACAAAACATTATCATAATCAACAATAACTCTGTAACTACTAGTATTAAAAAAACTAATTTAATTTAGATCTACATTAAATAAAAAATACCCGCATCCCACCTCTTTTCCAAGTGATTAATTGTGTTACGATGACAAAGCTTGGGTTGAAACTGTTGAGTCGGCAAAGTTGTCACAAGATTTTATAGTCTGCTTAATGGTTATTAATGGCCACAATGACATAAAACAAAATGTAATTCATACAAATGGTAGAACAATACAAATAAATACAATAACTTGATGAGCAAATAATTTTACCGTAAAGCGCTGAGTAGAAGCGCGGGTTGACGATAGGTGCAGTGCGTAGCATAAAGCGATGTATTAAAACTACAAGATTGTTTCTAGTCCGTCCCACTGGGAACGCCTTTTTTCATACTATAAAATTTACTACAAGTTATTTATTTCGAAGCCGACTGATTTGTAAATTGCACATCAAAATAGTATTTCCAAAATACTTTTACTTTTCTTGTTACATCAAACAAAACTGAAATTTGCACACAACCCCCCCCCCCCCCCCCCCCCACACACACACACATTTTTATAGAATGATGGGACGGACTATAAAGACTACGACAATGCCACAGGACTCAAACTAGTATAATAAGTTTGTTTTGTTTAACGACACCACTAAAGCACATTGATCTATTAATCATCGGCTATTGGATGTCAAACATTTGGTCATTTTGACATACATTCATAATTCCAGAGTAAGATTTCTACATCCTTATTATTATACTAGACCAAGCACCTACAAATTCAAAGAACTAATGAGTGTATTAAAGAAGTTGGCAAAATTTGTAAATGTAATTTGCCAGGTTTTTAAACGTCCTGGTAACTAAATAACTCATGTCACAATCAAAACTGTTTTCTAGCTATATTACAATTATTATTATTATTATTATTATTATTATTATTATTACTGTACCATGTACTGCATTACTATTACTACGACTGCTACTACTACTACTATTATTATACTACTACGACTACCATTACTTCTACTACCATTATTATTATTATTATTATTATTATTATTATTACTACTACTACTACTACTGTTTCAGTTATTATCAATTAATATCATATACAAGTAAATGCATGTATTATGTATTATCATATGTTATTATTTCATCCTCCTGTAAACCATTTTATCACGTTTATGCTATTTATTATGTAAGTTCCTCTAACGCCGTTGTGGAACGGTCTGAGTGTAATAAAGTTCTGTTCTGTTCTGTCACAGAGAGGAAATCCCCAACATTTTTCCATTAGTAGCTAGGGATTTTTCATATGCACCATCCCACAGACAGGATAACACATACCAGGGCCTTTGATATGCCAGTCATGGAGAAATAGCCCAATGGGTCCATTGACAGGGATCAATCCCAAACCGATCGCGCATCAAGCGAGCACTTTACCACTGGGCTATATCAATAAGGACAGTGCATAAACAGGGGGCAATATTTAGTCACATCGGAGAGGTGAGGTACTTCGGCAGCAGGATTGAACCCACCTCGATGGAGCTAACTGTTTTTTTTCATCCCAACCAGTGTTCCACGACTGGTATATCAAGGGCTGTGATTATATGTATCCAATGTTTGAAACCCAATAGTCAGTGATTAAGATAATGTGCTCTGGTTGTGTCATTAAACAAAACAAAGGTTTTAGCACTGCACAAAAAGGAGATGTTCGTTTACCGACACCTTGGTTTAATAACTGGGATCGATTCCCGTCGGTGGGCCCATTAGGCTATTTCTCGTTCCAGCCAGTGCACTACGACTGGTGTATCAAAGGCCATGGTATGTGTTATCCTGTCTGTGGGATGGTGCATATACAAGATCCTTTGCTACTAACGAAAAACATGTAGCGGGTTTCCTCTCTAAGACTATATGTCAAAATTACCAAATGTTTGACATCCAATTGCCGATGTATAATAAATCACTGTGCTCTAGTGGTGTTGTTAAACAAAACAAACTTTTTGGTGTTTAATAAGTGGCTACCATATTTGAAATATGGTAAATGTGACACTAAAAGTGTATATCAAATTGTTTATTGCAAGGAATATTTTTATCGGCAATTGTTTTTCATTTGAAATGTACTCTAGTATTACCTATAACCCAACCTCCAGCAGAGAAAAAGAACAAAATATTGAAAATTGACAACAGCTCCTAAATGCCCCGGCTTCTATTCAATGTATTACGGTAATGGTACCAGTATTCAGTTCTAATACAGGGCCTGTGCTTATAAAACTTTCAAAGTCTTAGACTCGAATCTCTGACGTCACACGCATATACTTTCTATGACGTTGCCATGGCGATAAAGTCTGAGACTCTATTAGTCTTGATTCTAGACTCTAAAGTTTCCTATGCACCTGGCCCTGACTTATGGTAACAATAACAGTATTGTGCTGTATTATACATCATTCGTGCATGTTAAATATATTTAACATATGTCAGTAATTGCAGCCAAACCTGTTTAAGCAGTCACCTCTAATAAATTTAATGATCACCTACCTTAAGTTACAAAGCTACTGTACAACAACATCGTTGTATATATTACAACTGATCTGTATTAAATAGCAACCTGTCTTAAACGACCAGCTTGGTATTGCATGGTACAAACTGACCTTTATAAAACAGTTAACCGGTTTCAGGTGCTTCAGTGTGGTACTCTATTCGGTGGCTGCTTAACACAGGTTCGACTGTATATTACAAAATCTATCTACAAATCCATCACGAACGCCAGGTTATGTAGTACATCGAACATGATTTAATGTAATATATTTTTACGTTTAGGTCGCCTCATTTGCATACTTGTTGTCCTTGTTTGCATACTTGGCCTTGTGATAAAACATCAGAATTAACCCTTAAAGTCATGGTCACACGGCTGATAACCTACTAAATGCCCCCCTCCCCCCCAAAAAATAAAAAAAATAAAAAATAAAAATAAAAAATAAATAAAATAAAATAAAAACAATAATAAATAAATAAAATAAAATAAAATAAAATAAAATAAATAACAATATTGTCTGGAAATATAGTCATTTGAAATGTCCCTAAATATAATTTCTTCAATCAGCTACATCATCGTCATATTCTAATTACTGTCGATATATTTTAATATAATAATTTAATCTTTAGCTACGTTGCCACAAATCAGAAGAAAAATCTTTCATTTTTAAATAACGCTTGTCGTTTAAAATATTTGTAAAACGTATCATACCAGTTATGATTTATTTCATTTTAATTTATCATCGTGGGTATGTCTTTTAGAAAAGCTACCTGATCTGTTTATCCAGGACAGTGGGTCAGTAGTTAATTGTTATTGGATAGTGAAAAAAAATACGTCAGTGTAGTGACCATACATTTACCCAATGAGCCGTTAAAGCTCGCTCTAGGTGGTTGCTGATATATCGGGGTGCGAACCCAGTACCTATCAGCCTTAAGTTCGATGGCGTAACCACAACACAGCCGGTAGTGATCGTTAATAGAAGAGTAGCGTAAAGAAGCGGTATATTTCAAGTCATGTCATCTTCGTACGTCTGCCTTTAGTTAGGAAGTCAAGAGCCGTGAAATCTGCCTTTAAGACAAAACAAGCAACAAGCATGGTAGTTGTAGTCAGTGAATTGTCTATAAAATGTTTATACTAGGAGAGAAACAAATGATGTGTTTGGGTGTGGGAGAACCAACACGAGGGGCGCGAAGGATGCAGTGTTTGGTAGGGCGGGGTACAAGATAGGTATGGTGTATCATGGGCGTACATGGGGGGTGGGGTGGCTTCGATGGGTTCGACTGCCCCCCCCCCCCCCCCCCCCCCCCGAAATCGCTTTTTTTATAATTTAATATATCTGACATTGATATCTGACATTATTATATTTACTCAACATAGAAATATATGCCCAATATCTCTGCAATCTATTTTGGAACCCCCCTTTTCAAAATCCTATGTATTGGAACACCCCTTTTCAAAATCCTATGTACGCCCATGTGTATCTGGTATGTGGTGGGAAGCGTTTGTGTTATATAAATGGCGGGGGCACTAAGCCTACTTTTACTCCACCCCCACCATGACTACGCTACAGACTATTTTGAATATCTGCACATGTATGAGACGCAACTGCATTCTGTAGCACCGTCTTTGAATAAAGCTCGCAGCTGGTAATTTTATTTTGAGCTCGTAATAAACAAAATGAGTATTGCAAAACAAGAGTTATTCACCAAGCGAAACGTATTCCAAACAGTTCACCAGTGACAAATATTCGTCCACCGATTCTTATTTCGTTTACTCACATGTCGACTCACAACTCAATGTATTTAGCCTTTCACCCATATGCCACAACTGACGTATTCACCCACGAATCTACAGTATGATTTAACTGTAAACACCCATATTTTCAAACAATCAATACACTTGGACCGATCCTCCATATAAAGTTATCCGCCCTTTAATTCTCATTGTAATCAGAATTATTGGTCATCAGGTCAGTGTTTGTTAAAGCGTACATTGGTATAAGCCGTGCTGGTGAATCATGGCGTGGGTGTTCCAGTCTAATATAAACATTAAAACATGTTGTAGTTTATGATCACCTTCACAAGAAGATTCTCAGTAATTCCACTTCCACAAACCTTTAAATCAAACATGGGAATCTGTGGAACCATTTCTAGTGTGTTCTAATAGCTCTGTCAAAATCCACAATATTAATGGACCTCTTGTTCTCGGCTTTTTGGAGAAACAAACATAAAAACAAAACCCCTACAGCACACGATATTGGTGTTCCCACGATCATAACGCCGTCCCAGAGTTCCTATTATCACATTTATCTTTAAAAATCGTATCGATATCGTCTATAACATCGCTATGTTTTCGCTCAGCAGTGGATGAGCTAGTCTCTGGGATTCTGAAACAGTTCCTGGCTCCACTCTTGATCTTGTTGAAGATGTCCTCCTTCTCCTTGGCCTTGGTGAACACTCGCCCGTTCTGCACCCTGGAGGAGCTGGGTCGCTGCTTGAAGGACGACATCACGAACGAGCGGGTGAGCGCCGTGCCGTCTCCTCGTCGACTCTTCTGCCGCAGCCACATTCGCTTCAGCTCTCTGTGCACCTGCGAAATATCAGTCGGTAACAGTTGGATTACAAGTAAAGTAAAGTTTGTTTTGTTTAACGACACATCTAAGTTATTGGATGTCAAACACTTGATAATTCTCACATATGGTCTTACAGAGGAAACATTTTCCCATTAGTAGCAAGGGATCTTTTATATACACCATCCTACAGACAGGATAGCACGTAACTAGGCACTGTGCACTGGCTGGATTGAGAAATATCCCAACAGGCCCACCGACGGGGATCTACCCGAAACCTACCGCGCATCAAGCTTGAGCACTGGGCTACGTCGTGTCCCCACCATAAGCATAAACATGATGACGAATAATATATCATTATTAGCTCAAATAAGAGGTAACATAAACATGATGACGAATAATAGATCATTATTAGCTCAAATAAGAGGTAACTGAACATGATGACGAATAATAGATCATTATTAGCTCAAATAAGAGGTAACTGAACATGATGACGAATAATAGATCATTATTAGCTCAAATAAGAGGTAACATAAACATGATGACGAATAATATATCATTATTAGCTCAAATAAGAGGTAACATAAACATGATGACGAATAATATATCATTATTAGCTCAAATAAGAGGTAACATAAACATGATGACGAATAATATATCATTATTAGCTCAAATAAGAGGTAACATAAACATGATGACGAATAATAGATCATTATTAGCTCAAATAAGAGGTAACTGAACATGATGACGAATAATAGATCATTATTAGCTCAAATAAGAGGTAACTGAAAATGATGACGAATAATAGATCATTATTAGCTCAAATAAGAGGTAACTGAACATGATGACGAATAATAGATCGTTATTAGCTCAAATAAGAGGTAACATAAACATGATGACGAATAATAGATCATTATTAGCTCAAATAAGAGGTAACATAAACATGATGACGAATAATTGATCATTATTAGCTCAAATAAGAGGTAACATAAACATGATGACGAATAATAGATCATTATTAGCTCAAATAAGAGGTAACTGAACATGATGACGAATAATAGATCATTATTAGCTCAAATAAGAGGTAACATAAACATGATGACGAATAATAGATCGTTATTAGCTCAAATAAGAGGTAACTGAACATGATGACGAATAATAGATCGTTATTAGCTCAAATAAGAGGTAACTGAACATAATGACGAATAATAGATCATTATTAGCTCAAATAAGAGGTAACATAAACATGATCACGAATAATAGATCATTATTAGCTCAAATAAGAGATAACTGAACATGATGACGAATAATAGATCATTATTAGCTCAAATAAGAGGTAACATAAATATGATGACGAATAATAGATCATTATTAGCTCAAATAAGAGGTAACTGAACATGATGACGAATAATAGATCATTATTAGCTCAAATAAGAGGTAACTGAACATGATGACGAATAATAGATCATTATTAGCTCAAATAAGAGGTAACATAAACATGATGACGAATAATAGATCATTATTAGCTCAAATAAGAGGTAACTGAACATGATGACGAATAATAGATCGTTATTAGCTCAAATAAGAGGTAACATAAACATGATGACGAATAACAGATCATTATTAGCTCAAATAAGAGGTAATTGAACATGATGACGAATAATAGATCATTATTAGCTCAAATAAGAGGTAACATAAACATGATGACGAATAACAGATCATTATTAGCTCAACTAAGAGGTAACTGAACATGATGACGAATAACAGATCATGATTAGCTCAAATAAGAGGTAACTGAACCTGATGACGAATAACAGATCATTATTCGCTCAAATAAGAGGTAACTGATCATTATTAGCTCAAATAAGAGGTAACATAAACATGATGACGAATAACAGATGACGAATAATAGATCATTATTAGCATGACATGATGACGAATAACAGATCATTATTAGCTCAAATAAGAGGTAACTGAACATGATGACGAATAATAGATCATTATTAGCTCAAATAAGAGGTAACATAAACATGATGACGAATAATAGATCATTATTAGCTCAAATAAGAGGTAACTGAACATGATGACGAATAATAGATCATTATTAGCTCAAATAAGAGGTAACTGAACATGATGACGAATAATAGATCATTATTAGCTCAAATAAGAGGTAACTGAACATGATGACGAATAATTGATCATTATTAGCTCAAATAAGAGGTAACATAAACATGATGACGAATAACAGATCATTATTAGCTCAAATAAGAGGTAACTGAACCTGATGACGAATAATAGATCATTATTAGCTCAAATAAGAGGTAACTGAACATGATGACGAATAATAGATCATTATTAGCTCAAATAAGAGGTAACATAAACATGATGACGAATAATTGATCATTATTAGCTCAAATAAGAGGTAACATAAACATGATGACGAATAATAGATCATTATTAGCTCAAATAAGAGGTAACTGAACATGATGACGAATAATAGATCATTATTAGCTCAAATAAGAGGTAACTGAACATGATGACGAATAATAGATCATTATTAGCTCAAATAAGAGGTAACATAAACATGATGACGAATAACAGATCATTATTAGCTCAAATAAGAGGTAACTGAACATGATGACGAATAATAGATCGTTATTAGCTCAAATAAGAGGTAACTGAACATGATGACGAATAACAGATCGTTATTAGCTCAAATAAGAGGTAACTGAACATGATGACGAATAACAGATCATTATTAGCTCAAATAAGAGGTAACTGAACATGATGACGAATAACAGATCATTATTAGCTCAAATAAGAGGTAACATAAACATGATGACGAATAACAGATCATTATTAGCTCAAATAAGAGGTAACTGAACATGATGACGAATAACAGATCATTATTAGCTCAAATAAGAGGTAACTGAACCTGATGACGAATAACAGATCATTATTAGCTCAAATAAGAGGTAACTGAACCTGATGACGAATAATAGATCATTATTAGCTCAAATAAGAGGTAACTGAACATGATGACGAATAATACATCATTATTAGCTCAAATAAGAGGTAACTGAACATGATGACGAATAATAGATCATTATTAGCTCAAATAAGAGGTAACATAAACATGATGACGAATAACTGAACATGATGACGAATAATAGATCATTATTAGCTCAAATAAGAGGTAACATAAACATGATGACGAATAATAGATCATTATTAGCTCAAATAAGAGGTAACATAAACATGATGACGAATAATAGATCATTATTAGCTCAAATAAGAGGTAACTGAACATGATGAAAATAATTAACCATTAACGATATATGTGGATCCCTTTGCGCTTCAAGCTTAGGTTGAAACGTCCCTACCTAAGGATTTACTAAATATTAATTGTGACACTTATTTGCTTTCTAAAGGGATAGTTAGGACCTCTATTCACGGAAGGTCCTTATTTAATGAAAATAATAGTCCTACGTATCAATTCTTGAAATTAATTAAACTTACCTCTTCATTTAAAAAGCAAAACAAAAGAGCAAGGATAAAACCCTGAAAAGAAAAACAAAACGTTATCTTAGTTATGGTATTAGGGTATGATCAAGTTCACTTGATTTTCCATCTAACCGTGTACCATATGACTGACACCTTGATCCTTGCAATGTGTGTCAAAAGTAAATAATAATGTGATATTTTGATTATCTATCAGTCATATTTCGAATTTACCTCATCAAATGACAACTTTTGTTATACAAATTGTAATGAACATTGATATAAACCTAAAATAATCCAACGTGCAAAACATTTCGAGAAACGAGCTACCCTCAGCCGCTTCAGTAGCGGATCTAGAAAATCCAGGGGGGGGGGGGGGGGGGGGACAATGATATGTGGTCGAAGGCCACAACCGTTCCCGAAGGGATTCCTTCGACTATCCAACGTAAAAATGAAACAAAATAAAATAAAAACATAGCTGACGCAAAATATAGGGAGGTGCCAGGCCCCTAGGCCCTCTTTTGATCCGCCACTGCGCTTGACAATCATTGTCAATACGTTCATTTATATTGATGATCAAAACGTTTGTTTTGCTTAACGACACCACTAGCGCACTTTGATTTATTAATCATCGGCTATTGGATGTCAAACATTTGGTACTTTTGACAGTCTTAGAGAAGAAACACGCTACATTTTTTTCCAATAGTAGCAAGGGATATTTTATATGCACCATCCCACAGACAGGATAGCACATACCACGGCCTTTGATATACAAGTCGTGGCGCACTGGCTGGAACAAGAAATAGCCGAATGGACCCACCGACGGGGATCAATCTTAGATCGGCCACACATCAGGCGAGCGCTTTACCACTGACGTTTACATTGGATGGTAATTATTGCATACCAATGTTCAAATGATCATACTTTCGAAATACAACACTTGCGTCAACTTGTGTTTTGTATCTTACTCCCCATTTCGAACAATTGATTTGATTGTCAGTATATTTTGACTCATATACTTGTATTATGATAATAACAGTAAAGTCCAATATCAAATAATCTACCTATAAATGACGTCATATAACGTCTGATAAGCTTTAGTTATCGTCTACGTATGGTAGACTTTACACAGATATATTGACTGTATGAGGACATCCAGGTACGAGTATGCGTATATTAATTTGGTCATGTTTCGCGGTCTTCGTCCTTCTGTCTTGTGCAGACATTTCAGAGAAACTCGTTTTGGGTGTCCTCAACAGGCGTGCTTGGACATTTGGTGAATATAAACACGGGTTAAGCGGTTTATTCATTGTAGTCCTCTTTTCGTGCCGCTTCTGCCCATAAAATCTTAGATAATGTCTATGAATTGTTCTCACTTGTATCAAATTATATGTCGTTTCTATATACAAACTGTACTAATATATTAGAAAATGCCTATGACTTGTTTCCCTGAAACATGGCGTTGCTTCCCCAGTCCTAGCCCAGACTGCATGTGTAATATGACGTCATTTCGTCGTCTCCTTCTAGTTGTGGTTGAAACATTTTGTGACGGCCCTTGTTATTCATAAACAAAATTACAATAATAATTAGGATAATAAAGAAATTATTACACTCGCGTATGTATCGTACTGATTTTAAGAAACTCATGTCAGGATTTATGTATTACCCTCGCTCTCGCTCGGGCAATACACAAATCCTGACACTCGTTTTGTAAACTCAGTATGACACGCAAGCTCGTATAATAATCTCTATAATGTCATTGCTATATAAAAACTGTACTAATACATTTAAAAAAATGACTATGGTGTGTTCTCACCTGTATCGAATTATATGTCATTTCTATATACAAATGCATGATATCCACCTTGGACTGAAACCTGGCTGGGAATGCCACGTGGAACACGATATACATAATACCAAACAAAGGTATCAGCACTAGAACAAACTTCGCTAACCGCCTGCAAGGAAATACATTGAAGAAAATTAGTCAACGAACGAATTCACGTTTAATATCACCCAGGTAATTGAAACAAAAATAATTAAATACATTAGACCTGGTGTAAATAAACATATGACAGATTGTTATAATTTGTAACATTATACCATGCGTTTTCTTCGAAATATACATTTTGCAATGCCATACATTGATTTCATTTCACTAAACAGGTACATACTGAAAGAGTGCAGTGACGGTGATTACGAATCAAATCAAAATGAAATCATTTTATTTTTTACCACAGCCATTGGTTGAAACAGAATATACTGTATACAATGCCAAAAAAAAAAAAAAATGGCAACATAAACATAAACATGACACATAGTACATAAATGACTAACGGTTATTTACATTTACCGCCAAGGTTGAAACTAGCGAGGACATGGGGTACTTGTCAATCTGAGAAGTTATGAAATATTGTATTCTAGTTTTAAAATGCCACCTTTTTTTACTAGGCACTGATTCATATTTTTCTGTCACCCCTACCCCCACCCAAACCCCCACCCCCACCAATTCCACATTCCTTTAATTTCAGCTAGATATGATTTTTTTTTTAAATAACAAAGCAATGTGCCAACACCACGATCGCTATGATGGTCATTCATATAGTATATATGTTAATATGTTTAACAAAGTATAGCCAGTATACTTCAAGACAGAACATATGGGTATTTTTAGAATGTAGAATGTAGCACAAGTAAAGGGTTTTGAAACAAAACGGTGCATACGGGTGAATACACAGTGTTTATGGGTGGGTGCACAACCCTCAGACAAACAGTCACTTTATACCGGGTTTTTTTTAATGTATTTTGAAACTGTGGGATCATCGCACATTCGACACCCCAGAGCTTAAACAATTCGCACCCTACCTTCTTAAAGCCCTGTATTCGCCCCTGATGAGTTCTACTGACTTCACATCTTCGATCCAAACTCTACTTTTGTAGGAGTGGGTCAAAGGTAACAAAGAAACGGCGTTTTAGTGGAATCACTGGATTTATATTTCGTGATGTGGGTAGGGTATGAGGTGAGGTGCCAGGCGGTTATGTTGTTCTACGTACCTATACTTTGTTTTCCCCATATGTCTGGAACTGGTTCGAATGCGACCACACATTACCCTCAGAATGTCTAAGAAAAATACAAAATTTATCTGAAAGAAAGAAAATGTGAGAAGGTTATTCAACATTCATTAACGTCAATCTTTACACAGCCTAACTTTACCGTTTAAATATCTGGGTGGGTTTTTTTGTGTTATGTATTGTGAAAAATGGTAAATGTTTGTTTTTGTTTTTGTTTTGGGTTTTTAAGGTTGGGGTGGTTATTGCTGATGGTGTTCTTATTGAAGGTTTTCTTTGTAGTTGTGACACATTTGATCTTAATGAGAGAAAAATCGATGGTTAGGGCGCAAGTATTCCTGTTTGAACGCAAGATACGTACTACGTTTTCCATCATTACCATGCAAATATTCCTTTTTTAAGGCAAGATACGTACTACGTTTTCCATCATTACCATGCAAGTATTCCTTTTTGAAGGCAAGATACGTACTACGTTTTCCATCATTACCATGCAAGTATTACTGTTTGAAGGCAAGATACTTACTACATTTTCCATCATTACCATGCAAGTATTACTGTTTGAAGGCAAGATACGTACTACGTTTACCATCATTACCATGCAAGTATTACTGTTTGAAGGCAAGATACTTACTACATTTTCCATCATTACCATGCAAGTATTACTGTTTGAAGGCAAGATACGTACTACGTTTTCCATCATTACCATGCAAGTATTCCTTTTTGAACGCAAGATACGTACTACGTTTTCCATCATTACCATGCGTATGAAACTTAACAGTGTTGCGACATGGTACAGTTATTGAAAGGTAATTATTTACTACCTACATAGCATATACACTGTGACATCCTTTCTGACTTACCACAACTGTAGCAAGCAACGGACCGTGCAGAATCCAAAAATAATCTTTATTGCCGCCTATTGTCCAGCAACTGAAAGAAAACGAAGAGAGGTTCACAGCTTAGTACTAATGCCAGTGAAGACTTATTTGTAAATGACACAATTAAGTGATAATAAAATTGAGATTTTTATCCTGTATTTCGTTACTAGTAAAATTAATAGTTAACAGTAATTAAACAATTAACAAGAAAATCTCCAGAGTAGCCAAATAAATAGTTATATGTATGTCACCAGGGAATTTAATCATTTGAAACTAATTTAAAACATTTCGATCATAATGAATATGATTTTAATAATAATAATAATAATAATAATAATAATAATATCATCATAATCATCATCATTCCTATTATTATTATTATTATTATTGATATTATTATTATATTTATTATAAAAATAAAAAAGAAGATGGAGAATGGTATGTGTAGCGGCAGCAGCAATAATTGCATTCCAAACAGTAGGTGTAATACTTATTAAACATGTAGTTCAAGTTGAAGCGTGTAAACCCTAATGCCATACAAACTGAAAAGGTTTAAAATATTGATTTCAAGTTTGAACATACAATGTTGATGAAAGTAATGGTAGTGGCAAAAGTAGAAGTATTGCCTTTACTGATTTTATTACTATACTAATAACGAGTCATTATCGGTACCATAGGCCAATGGCTCCCATTTTATGTACAGGGTGGGGTGGGGGACAGGCTGATTTTATTACTATACTAATAACGAGTCATTATCGGTACCATAGGCCAATGGCTCCCATTTTATGTAGAGGGTGGGGTGGGGGACAGGCTGATTTTATTACTATACTAATAACGAGTCATTATCGGTACCATAGGCCAATGGCTCCCATTTTATGTAGAGGGTGGGGTGGGGGACAGGCTGATTTTATTACTATACTAATAACGAGTCATTATCGGTACCATAGGCCAATGGCTCCCATTTTATGTACAGGGTGGGGTGGGGGACAGGCTGATTTTATTACTATACTAATAACGAGTCATTATCGGTACCATAGGCCAATGGCTCCCATTTTATGTAGAGGGTGGGGTGGGGGACAGGCTGATTTTGGCCAATTAAACGAACATTTATTCATATTAGCATTAGTACCAAATAGCTATATAGGGTTGTAAACAAATTATCACTATGCATGTTTACATAAAAGGGACATTCCTGAGTTTGCTGCAATTTTTAAGATGTTATCGACAAACAGAGACTTTTTAACGATTGTAATTACATGTCAAATATATTTTTCTGTATAACATATTAGTAGCTATATATTAAACGTGTTTCTGATCGTCCTAATATTTGTACAAGGTTTAATTTCATTTTATTTCCTAAAATATTATTTTTTCGTACGTACGAAATTATTTGAAGACAAAATCCAATTTGGGCTTCTTACAAATATTAAGTCGACCAGAAACACATTGAATATACAAACACTGATATTCTAAACAAGAAAATATATTTAATATGTAAGTTTAATCGTAGAAATGTTTTATTAGTCGGAAACATCTTACAATGCAGCAAACTCGGGAATGTCCCTTTAATATTGTTGGTAGAATGATGGAAATACATGATGAAAAGCTTTCAGCCTTCTCATTTGAGGTTTTGCTCCTCTGCCTCCTGTTTCGTACGACTGCCGTTTTCTTGATTTGGCAAACGTAAAACTACGCAGTGCATAAAACTTACTAGTAATTATCAACGGTTGATTTGACAATTATCCATGGGATGAGGAATGTCAGTGGAGAAACTACAAAGAAAGGAAAACAACAATACAGATAAATTATAAAATAAACTAATCAAATGAATATATGATATTGAATTGCTGAATTGGTTTGGTAAACAAATATTGTATAATATATCATTAAAAATGTTTGAACGCGTACCTACAGAATG
This sequence comes from Gigantopelta aegis, assembly GCF_016097555.1. NCBI lineage: Eukaryota > Metazoa > Mollusca > Gastropoda > Neomphalida > Peltospiridae > Gigantopelta > Gigantopelta aegis. The sequence goes on along the minus strand of NC_054707.1, from coordinate 74,023,235 downwards.
AATATCTGATAAAATACGTCACAAAATCTTAACTGGCGCGTGCGCAAAAATTAAGCAAGGGGGTCTAGACTGTGGTGAGAAAATGTTCTAGGAGGTCGGGTCATGCTCCCCTGAAAAATACACTGAAATGAAAGTTAGAAAAAGTGCTTTGAGCAGGGTGTTGGTTTGACCTCCGAATCCTCTCCTACACATGCGCTTGCTTAATCAGCTAGCTATTCATGTTATATGACGCCAAGTCGCCGATGTTTACCCCGTTCCACATTTAATTATATTTACAGTATGGATAATTTAATGAACAAACATACTTACGCCAACCAATTATAATGTATATTTTAACGCCCCGCCTCTCGGTCGACAGGGTTCTGTAGATGAGGTTGTGTAGGTAGAGACCCTCCATGAAGATCCACATCTGACTGGCGCAGATAGAGTAGAGGAAGACAGCCACCATCATTCGACACACCCAGTGCTGCAAGGCACACGGCAAACTATGTCAATACGGGTGGGTTTTATTTGTAGTGTCATTCAAACTGACTGTTTTGAAGCTGTTGTTGTTGTTGTTGTTGTTTTTTTGTGTGTGTTTTGTTTTGTTTTGTTTTACCCGAAAACATTACTTTAGGCCTGCCTAGCAATTCACTTTGTTTTACTCATTGAATGCTCAAAGACATATATAATATATAAAATTCAAACTTTCTCTATGCTACATATGCGGTAAATGAGTATCAGAAATTAAAAACAAATATTAAAAAACAATAAATAAGAAAAAGAAAACACCCAAACCCATCCCCCAATTCCCCCCCCCCCCCCCCCCCCCCAAGAAACGAAAAGCAAACAAATAATATAATAGGTTTCTGTGAAAACAATATTAAATAGTCATCTTCTGTCTTTTTTGCATTAAAATTGTGAAGGACTTCACATTTTAAAAGCAAATTGATGTCCTGATTTTTTTGATTTTTTTTATCAAGTGAACAATTCAAATTCCAAAATGTCGACTAAAGCAATGAATGAACATAGTTAACTACATATAATCAATGTTTTCTGTCAAAATTTCTTAAATTTATGTGTTTGTTTATTGTTTTGTTGTTTTTGTTTGTTGTTGTTTTTTGTTTTGTTTTGTGCTTTGTTTTGTTGGGGTGTTTTTGTTTTTGTTTTTTTTGAGGGGGTGGATGGGCGAATAACTTCAAGGGACGTAATCTTTGCATTTAATGTTTGCAATATTGTAAAGAGTTATTCCGCTTTTAACATTTTAGTACAGCTTTTGAACCAATGATCAATGAATAGAATTGTCAACGCGGTATACGTTGGACATCATCTTTTACGTCCATTCTTATTTTAAAAGGGATATCATAGTTCCTAAAACACATTTCCATCAATGATTTTAATATAGATTTCAAATTACTTTTGAGAGATAGAAATGTTACATGTAGGAAATCCATAACAAATAGCACAATGAATAAAATTACCGTTCCTGCTTGATCGAACATGATGGACCCGTCACTGGCGTACTTGATATCAATACTTAAACCCACGTGCTTCACAAACAGCGCCCCCTTGATGAAGGAGAAGGAAGCCCGCAGAATGAAGGCAAAAAACAGATTAATATGTAGACTGTTGCTTTTCGACTTTAGACGTCTGAAAAAAAGAAGAGTAAAATTAAATGCTTTGTGATTTGTAGAAGGTCAGGTCAGGTCAGTTCAGGTCATAGGTTTTAACGTGCACATTCAGAACAAGCTGTTGTAGCACACGCCTGTCATGGACGCAGGTGTCGACTTCCGCCGACTCCTCTGGTCAGGACAGGAAAGGGGTTGAGGGGGTGGAATGGGGGAAACGCCCGACCTGGCAAGTGTAAGAGAGCAAGGGCAGCCCGAACAGGGTCGGTGGCAGGCGGGAAGATTTGTATCCGTAACGATATCCTTTTGTAGGGACTATCCTGAAGGTTCAGCCCTAGCAACATTTCCGATTGTTCCCTCAAACAAAATAAATACACATCCTGCTTTTATCTCTCTTTTTATAAAACACTATCTTACCCTAACATGTTCCAACCAGTGCACCACAACTTCACAAAGGCCGTGGTATGTGTTTTCCTGTCTGTGGGAAAGTGCATATAAAAGATCCCTTGCTGAATTAGAATTTTTTAGCGGGTTTCCTCTGATGACTACCAAATGTTTGACATCCAATAGCCGGTCCGACGAAAGACCGAAATGGACCGAAATAGACCGACGAAACACCGAAAGGGACCGAAACGGATCGATGAAACACCGAAATGGACCAAAAGTTTATTAAAGAAAAAGAATATATATATATATATATATATATATATATATATATATATATATATATATATATATACACACACACACATGTACATTGGTGTTTACCCCAGACTGGTTAGAGGAGCAGGGTGCTGGAATATAGGGTCAGGGTGCTGGAATATAGGGACAGGGTGCTGGAATATAGGGACAGGGTGGTGATCTTAAGAGGCAAGGTGCTGATCAATAATGGCAAGGTTCCATTTTAGAATTCTCAAACACGAATTTTAATAAAATATACAAAAACGCGTGTATTTTGTCATTTATATTTCATGTAAACTACTACCTCAACATTAAAAGTATAACGATGCTTAATTACAAAAACAAGTGTGCTGGGAATGAGCCGGATAGTTTTAAAGCTGAGTCAGTGTCGGGCAACAAAAACCAGTCTGAACGTCAGCATGCCGCCAGTCAGTCGAGGCAGTGGTCGGGATCTAAAGGGACAGCAGGGCGTCGCGGTAAAGAACTAAATTAAAGGAGCAGCAGGGTGGTCCATGTTTGCGGCGGGTCGGAACGCCCTTCCATTCCGTATTAGGAGAATGACTACTATTACTATTACTATTACTATATATATATATATACATGTATATATATATATATATATATATATATATATATATATATATATATATATATATATTATATCTGTCTCTCTCTCTCTCTCTCTCTCTCTCTCTCTCTCTCTCTATATATATATATATATATATATATATATATATATATATATCTCTCTCTCTCTCTCTCTCTCTATATATATATATCTATATATCTCTCTCTCTCTCTCTCTCTCTCTCTCTCTCTCTCTCTCTCTATATATCTATATATATATATATATATATATCTATATATATATATATATATATATATTATACACACATACACATACACATACATACATAATTAAATTTTCTTTGCTTCTATACACTTTACAGCAATTTGATTGGTCCAGAGGTGCTTACTTTTTAATAAATATATATATATATATATATATATATATATATATATCTCTCTCTCTCTCTCTCTCTCTCTCTCTCTCTCTCTCTCTCTCTCTCTCTCTCTCTCTCTCTCTCTCTCTCTCTATATATATATATATATATATAACACATACATACACATACATACATAATTAAATTTTCTTTGCTTCTATACACTTTACAGCAATTTGATTGGTCCAGAGGTGCTTACTTTTTAATAAATATCTCTCTCTCTCTCTCTCTCTCTCTCTCTCTCTCTCTCTCTCTCTCTCTCTCTCTCTCTCTCTCTCTCTCTCTCTCTCTCTCTCTCTCTCTATATATATTTGTTATATATATACTCTTCAAAAGAAGAAACGCAAAACCACATTGTCGTAACATTTGGAGAATTGATTTAATTATTGAATGGTGAGTCCGATAATTACCAAATGTTGCAGGATTGTTCACAATTCACTCTAGTCCATTGTGAGTAAGTGATAGGACACACCACCAAGGTCAAGGTCATCTGGAGTCAATACCGGGTGTGGCCTCCGCGTGTGTTGACAACTGCCTGGCACCGCCTGCCCATTGAAGCAACCAGAGTACGGATGACGTCCCGGAGGATGGTGGCCCACTCGGCCTGCAAGGCTGCTGACAGCTCGGGCAGGGTCTGGGGCTGTGGTTGTCGCTGTCGGAGGCGTCGGTCCAACTCGTCCCATAGATGCTCAATTGGGTTCAAATCCGGTGATATCGATAGCCAAGGAAGGACATTAATGTTGTTGTTCTGTAGGAAAGCCGTTGTGAGACGTGCTGTGTGAGGCCTGGCGTTGTCATGTTGGAACACTGCGTTGGCGTTGGCCATAACTGGAACGATGTGTGGCCGGAGGATCTGGTCAATGTAGCCCTGTGCATTCAGGTTGCCCTGCACGTGGATCAGGTCAGTTCTGCCAGTGTGTGAGATGGCTGCCCACACCATGACACTACCCCCGCCGAATCTGTCCACTTCCTGCACGCAGTTTGCCGCATAACGTTCACCACGACGCCTATACACGCGACATCTTCCATCATGACGTCGGAGCAGAAATCGGGACTCGTCACTGAACCACACCTGTCTCCATCGCAGTTGAGGCCATTGTCGATGAATCTGGCACCACTGCAGTCGGAGTCGACAGTGTTGTGGTGTTAAGATGACACCTCGAACTGGACGTCTGGCACGAATTCCTACCTCACGTAGGCGGTTCCGTACGGTCTGGTCGGATATCCTGCGCAAACCTGGTATTGCTGCGGCTGTGGAGGTGGCAGTAGTCAATTGTTCCCGAAGGTGGCGTACCCGGATGTAGCGGTCCTGCCCGGGGGTAGTGACCCGTGGTCGACCGGATCTAGGGAGGTCACGTGTTAATCCATGTTGCTGGTAACGGTCCCACAGTCTGGAGATGGTGCTTGGGGACACATGGAATGCCCTGGCAACGGCCGTTCTGGATTCGCCTGCGTCTAGTCGGCCGATGGCATTGTTTCTCTGCGGTTCACTGAGACGTGGCATGTCCTGGATTGTCAACTGTCGGCCAGATACAGAGGCCAGGCAAGCGAACACCCTGCACTTTTATACTGTCGGTGTTCATGTTGCACGTGCAGACAACGCACGTGCAGTGGTGACATGGTTTGCACGTGGCTGCGTTTTTACGAATATTCACATTTTGGAACTTTATTGTACAGTAGCTGCGTTTTATCGAATGTAACCGTGGGAATATGTTTGGGACATGCAATGACCTTATATTCACAAAACATGAACCGGTAGGAAACATAAAATCGGAGTTATAACCCATTTGTACCCTTTTGCGTTTCTTTTTTTGAAGAGTATATATATCTCTCTCTCTCTCTCTCTCTCTCTCTCTCTCTCTCTCTCTCTCTCTCTCTCTCTATATATATATATATATATATATATATATATATATATACATACACATACATACATAATTAAATTTTCTTTGCGTCTATACACTTTACAGCAATTTGATTGGTCCAGAGGTGCTTACTTTTTAATACACCCCCCCACGCCCCCTCCCTCCCCCCCACCCCCCACCCACCACCACCCCGACTCGCACTACTTTTGTGCAACAGGCCGAATTATTCAGGCAACCATATTTAGATATTTTGAAGAAGATACACGTAAAAGCTACAAATGTATAGAATAAATTGATGGAAAATACTATAGCAGAGTAGACATGTAGATCTATATGCATTGGTTTAAAAAACAAAAACAAAGAACCCTCTTTGCTAATCATGACATGAGACTCGGTCGGTGGCCAAAGAAATCATGTAGGAAACTTCACGGCTGTAACTTACTTGTAAACGATGTTCTACAGCTATTGGCGAAAATTAAACGGTTCCACCGACTGCATAAATGTTAGACACGTTCCCTTAGTTCACTTTCATAAAATATAAACTAAACACGAATAGGACAATTCCTTCCAATATAACGAAATGATCCATAAAAATGCACAGCAGCTAGATGAAATGGCGTCGCTTATTTACAAAAAAAATCACCTGATTCAAATAATAGTGAATGAACGTTTGCATTCTTACGCGACATAAGTATCAATGAAGTTTACACAAACAATACTACAGGCGTATTTAAAGCTAAACAAAATAAATTCAGTTATGTATTGTTAAAGTATGCATATAAATTTAATTATAAGATTTAACCGCAATTATTTTTTGGTTCATGCAAGTAAGAACTGAAAAAACGACGTGTACACTTTTGTATGACCTTCTACGCGGCGTCATACAGTGTGCACATCGTTGTTTCGGTTCATACTTGCATGAACCAAAAAATAATTGCGGTCAATTCTTAAATATTAAATATTATATTTATTTTACATATATTATATATTATGTGTTATATATATATATATATATATATATATATATATATATATATATATATATATATATATGTATGTGTGTGTGTGTGTGTGTGTGTATATTATATACATTCAAACCTGTCTTAAGCGGCCACACAAGAGTGGATAAAAATGGCCGCTAAAGACAGGTGGCCGCTGAATACAGGTTGCGACATATAGTCTTTAAAACATTTGTTGTTGTTTCTTGTTTTACCGTCTGTACTGCTAATTAACGGATGTGTGCTTCACAGTTTACTATATATAAACTTTTGACATGTCGCCTCCAGGAAAAACTACAACTGGAATGTATTAAATTAACTGTTCTCAACAAGTTTGTTTTCTCTTTCCATTTAATTATTTAATTTCTACTTCATGCGGTGTATTGCCATTGTAAGTGAATCTACAAATGTCAAGCATAGCCTGCCCAGAGGCAATTAGATGCATTCCATAGTCATACTTTCTTAACTGATACACAGTAGAGATGTCGGGACTGAATGGGTACTAGTATTCCTGCAGGTGTGAAGATTTGTTATTTGCTGCACCTTATCGCTGTTGTTAAATATCCCTTATATATAATAGTAAACATTTACTGTGGCCGCTTAATACAGGTATTTTAGTGATTTGGGATCCGATTTGGGTGGCCGCTGGCCGCGTTAGACAGGTGACCGCTTATTACAGGTGCATTTACATTATAAATCGTTTAGGAAAGAAAAAGAGTCCGCTTAAGGCCGGTGACAGCTGATTACGGGTGGCCGATAGGACAGGTTTGACTGTATATGATTATTTTTTTTTTTTTTAAATATTATTATTATTATTATTATTATTATATATATACTATTATATACTATATATTATATTATATTATATTATATTATGTACATGTATATATACTTAACTCCAAAAGAAATGCGAATACGTAGATTGGAGGTTTTGAGTGCACTCATTGAAATACGTCCCAAAGTTCTTAAAATAATCGTTTCTATGAAAAACTTAAACAATTCGTAAAGATGAGATTTCATGTTATTGACATGTTAAAAATCGAGGTCGCATTGTCATTTGAAATGTCAAGGCCATGGCGCTTCTTCAATGGCGTCACATGCCACTCAAACATGTCCACTAATAGCGGGTGTGTCCGCCATTGCTGGCCATGACCGCCGCACACCTCCTACCCATGGAGAGGAAGAGGTTCCTGATGAAGGCCCTGGGCACATTGTTGTAGGTGTCCACGACGGCCTGGCGGAGCTGCTGCTGTGTCACCACGGGAGCAGGGCGTTGGTTCATCATGCGCTGAACCTCGTCCCACAAGTGCTCGATGGGGTTCAGATCCGGGCTTAAAGCTGGCCAGTCCATTGTGATGATGTTGTGCTGTGTGCCAGGAATGCCTGATGGCCCGTGCCGTGTGTGGCCTGGCGTTGTCGTGCTGGTAAACCCATCTGACGGTGACCCCGCGAAAAAAGGCACCACCACAGGCGTGAGCACTTCGTCGATGTAGCGCTGCAGCGCGGTGCTGTGACGCCCCTGCCGTGTCCTCGGCCGTTGTTGTCGAAGATGACAGGTTGTACACGACGTCCCCAGGATATGGCACCCCACAGCATGACGGAAGGCCCTCCCCAACGGTCCCTCTCCATAACACACGCATCTGTGAAGCGCTCACCTCGACGCCTCCACACCCTCATACGACCGTCGGCCCTATCTAAGCAGTAGCGGCTTTCGTCGGAGAAGACGATGTTCTGCCACTATCGGTTCCGCCACTGTCGATGCAGAACAGCCCAGTTGTGTCGTGCAAGGCGGTGTCGCTGTGTGAGACGTTGTCCAATGTACGGTCGACGACAGTTCAGATGGATCGCGATCAGACGACGTCGTACCGTGGTGTAGGAAACGGGGCGGTTGTGGGTTCCCACTGTCTGCCGGGTTGTTGTGGTGGCTGGTACGAACCGATCACGCATGTGAGTTCGGACGATGTAACGGTCCTGGCGCTGTGACGTCACTCTGGGACGGCCGCTACGTGGACGGTCGACGACGTTGTTGTTCTGTAGAAATCGGTCTATGAGACGGTAGGTTGTCCAGACATGGACACCGAAAGCACGTGCAACCTGCCTGGCATCCATTCCGACCTCCAAATTCCCCAAAGCTCTATGTCTGGAATCAGCGTTAAGTCGTGGCATCGTTGTATCGCTACTCGTAAAATGAGTTGAACATTGCTGTCTGGCGTTTCTTTTATACCCAGGCCTGGTAGTGTTTCACGTGCAATTCGCATCTTTCATGATCCACCCGTTTTGCATTCCAGATCGATTTTGGTCGTCAATTTCAGCACGTGCGTGACGTCACACTGTACTCGTTTTTTTCATGCGTTATGTGGAATTGGATACGCTGACAAGATGGCTATTGGTCAACTTAATCGATTTGTACATAGTTTATTCAAATGTGGGTTTTTTTAATATTTTAAAATTTTCGCGTTTCTTTTGGAAGTTAAGTATATATAATATATATATATATATATATACTATATATATATATATATATATAATATATATAACATATAACATATATATATAATACATATAATATATGTAATATATATACAGTCAAACCTGCCTTCGCGGCCACCTCCATATGGCGGCCACCTGTCCATGGCGGCCACCTGTTAATGGCGGCCACCCTGAGGTCCTCCCAATGAATTTTACTATATATTTTACCTCTCTATGGCAACCACCTGCTCCACGCGGCCAGCGGCCACACTTTTGTCATACGAAAGCGAAAATGAACCTGCTATCGCGGCCACAATTGTTTTTTAGTGCAAGTTATAAAGAAATGTCGGCAATCGTAAAAAAAAACGTAAGATGTTTTTGTTGATATAACCAATTGGCTTGATAAACAGCGGTTCTTTAAAGGTCGTCGGTCGCTTAGCTGTGTTCGTTAATTAACAAGTGTACTAGTCATCGGCGGTGGTCATTAAACGCAGTTGATAAGAGGGTATCTAACCTAAAACAACTGGAGTTAAACGTGTCAACTCTAGAAGGAATTAAATACTGCTGCAGTTTATTTCTGATATTTATTTTCAAAATGCCACCTAAACCCAGAGTGTGAATGTGTTAGTTTAATTTCCTTTTTATTTTAGATGTATATAATTTTAATTAATTGATTAATAAATGATTAATTAGTTTAATTAATTCCTTCCTCTTAGCATTTTAGTATTGAAATATTTTAAATTACATGTACATTTTATTTTAATTAAATAGGTTTTAAATAGGTTATTAATTTAATCGGTCACGACATTTGAAAAAAAAAGGAGAAACCTGACCGATACTCGGCGTCACTCACTTAACGATTAGTGGTTCCCTGGGTGACGTCGAGGTTTATATAGCAATGACTTTGTCATCCGTGTAGGTGGCGCACCCCCCCGAGTGTAGTGCTCGCGAATGCTTGGGGATAACAACGAGGACGCCTCTGGGACCAACAACGTGGATCAATAAACCAATATACCAGCTTTACTGATGCGTTTCACCACCACTCCGGACGGCGATTGGCGGGCTTACCATTATATGATTTATTAATACTATCCATTCTACATAATAATACCCGCTCTGCTAAATGGATAACCTGGGGGGGGGGGGGGGGTGAGGGGGGGGAACGCCGTGATAGGGAGCTTTTTGGGAGCGATAGGGCGTTGGCGGTTTGGGCCGGTAGGTTTGCCTGTTAGGAGGCCTCCCCCCTCCCCCCCGGAACGCCCCCCCCCCCCCCCATGGAAATCCGGACTAGCTGGAGTGGGTCTTCCGGATGCTGGACCGCAAAAGAGAATGGGCGCAATGCTCCCCCCTCTACGAATCCTTGATCCTCCAGGGCTTAATAAATTTAACTGATGTTAAGGTCTAATTTAATTTATTAGTATAGATTAATTATTTTAATTCGACCAGCCCGAAACAGAAATGCTATTGGCACCAACTAAATATAAAAGTAATTGTTAATAACAGGCTTTAGGTTAATTGGTGCAATTTTAAATACTTTAAAAGAATTTAATTATCCATAGAGCCCCTATTATTATTAACTTATTTTAAGTGGTCTTACCACACATTTAAATTGTCCCCATCAACCACCACTTTCCCCCACCCCCCACCCCCCTGCTTCGGAGTTGGTCACTGGCGATGTCAGAGGCTAAATCCGAAGTGGGCGTGCCTGAACCTTTGTGGATAGGGGCACGTTAAACCCAGTTTCCATTCCATTCCTAAACCCAGTAAGCCGATCGCGTTAACGTTGGAACAGAGAGTAGAGGTCATTAAAAAATCAGAGAAAGACAAATTGAGCGCTAAAAAAATTGTGAACAGTTCGGGGTGGGTAGAACTCAGATTGATGGCATTTTAAAGAGAAAAGCGGAGGTGTTGGCAGATTATGATAACAAACCAGCCCTCTGACAGAAAAAGGCAGAGAAAACTTACAGGCAATGAGGATATTAACATGTTGTTTGTTAAATATTCTCTTTTTCACTTAATAAAATTTCATATAGATGATAATTTTTTGTCTTGTTTTTAATTACGTTTTTGCACATGTATATGGCTCCTTAATAGTTCTATTGCAACATACGTGTAATTGTTTTACAAATTCGGACTTATATATGACCTGCATACGGCGGCCACCTCTCTATGGCGGCCACTTTTGTCATGTCCCACGAGTGGCCGCCATAGACAGGTTCGACTGTATATATATATATATGTTATATATATTTTATATATTATTATTATTATTATTATTATTATTATTTTATATATATATATATATACACATGTATATATATATATTATTATATATTATTTTATAATACATGTCAAATGTTTTATAATACATATATATATGTCTCTGTCTCACTGTCCCAATATATCCCACTTTTTCTCTCTGTGTGCCTGTTCCTTTGATTATATCTCCCCCATTTACTTTGTGTGTGTCTGTATGTATTTGTATTTGTTTCTGTCTGTCTTTCTAGGTGTCTGTCACACTCTCTCTCTTTCTTTATTTGTGTGTGTCTTTTTGTCACCCTCTGCTTGTTGCTATATTATCAAGTGATATCATTTGTAATAATTGAAGTAAGTTTTGTGAATAAAAATAATGAATTAAAAATGTCAAGTGCACCACATATTGTAACTGTTACCCGATTAAAATATGGGTTGAAATTACAATAGGTGTTGCAAAAGGACTCCTATCAATTGGTATTTTTTAAGAGAATATTTGTGTGTGAAGAATAGCTCTTGATCGTGAAAATTTGTTGTTAGTTCTCCATATCAGGAATATGACGACAATGAATGTTCCATAATAGTGTAGACGCGATATCGTATTGCCTGTTCAAAAATGGTTTAAGCTTTCTTTAAAATTTGTATGTGGTATTTCTTGTGTTTTAATGGCTGCATTGATCTTGTTTATATCACCGACGCTAGTTGTTACATAGTATAAGTTATAATCGGCATTACAGAACAGAATCTAGTAGTTTTCAACTGTCGGGTACACCTAGCGAGATAAATATTATTTTGTTTTGTTTTTAAATCACCATCAAAGCGTCGTGGGATACAAACACAAAGAGATCAGAAAACATCAAGTTCGTTTAATATAATAGTGCTTAAATATGATGGTTATGCCAGTGGGCCCTATCACAAACTGTTCATGTAGTGTATCGAGAAAAAGGGATTCATGACATATTTTGACATTTTTAGTGATGCATTTTGTCTCGAAGATATTTTAGCAATATCTCTGTGTTGATTGTATGCGTTTGTCTGCGTGAATCTTTGTATTAATGCCTTGCTTTTTCCTTCTGACAAATACACAAAATACACGTTTTTCATACATGGAAATGGAAAATCTTGGGCTTCAACAAATGTCCTACCAATACCAATTGGAACATATTGGGTAGTTGGGACATTTTGGGCTTCAACACATGTCCTACCATTACCCAAATTCGTGTCTATTGTGTGCATTTATTCACTTACAGCTGTCAAAACGTCTGAAATATGCAATCTAAGATATACAATGTTAATTGTTTGCATAATATTAATGTATTACAATACAGTAATTGCACAGTATGGAATTACACTTCTGGGTAAAAGTTAAGCTGTACTATCAACTCCGTTATGATTGTTAAAGTCTCATTTCAATGTTATTTTGGCCCATTTCGGTTATTTATGGTCCATTTCGATCCGTTTCGGTCGCATTTCGGTCTGTTTCTGTCCTATTTCGGTCCGTTTCAGTCCCTTTCGGTGTTTCGTCGGTTCATTTCGGTCCCTTTCGGGCCATTTCGGTCCTTTTTGGGCCATTTCGGTCTTTCGTCGGACCCTCCAATAGCCGATGATTAATTAATCAATGTGCTCCAAACAAACCTTAACATGTTTTTGAAAACATAAATTTGAAATGGATGAATTATTTCAAATTCCGTTTGGCCGTTGTAACAGATACAAATATTGCGATGTCCATATCCATATTCTAATCAAGAACAGAACGTAAGTACATGTACATGTAAATTGTAAGTTTAAAAATGTAAAAATATTTTATTTGCCCAAAACGTTTATAAAAATGGCTACAGACTGCGGATAGCTCCTTTAAATATACATGTAGTAGGAAGCAGGTATATGGGTGAAGAGTTTCGAAATATAAAAAAAGGTATAAAGGCATATATTGCATAAAGCTAGTGTATTGTGTTTTAAATCACTATCATTGATTTTTATTTTATTTTTAAACAGAGGAAAACATATAGCAGTTGTAATGACAGATATAATAAGCGACTCGCTCACTTTTAAAGCGGCTAACATTATGTTTTCCCCATTCGAATGGCCTTACATCTCAAATAACAATTCCTACTTATAATTGTTTGCGAACATGTAGACAAAGCCACTGACCTCGGATCGTTGTCACTGTAGTCCGTCCCATCATTCTATAAAACTGAACCAGCCTCGGTGGCGTCGTGGTTAGGCCATCGGTCTACAGGCTGGTAAATACTGGGTTCGGATCCCAGTCGAGGCATGGGACGTTTAATCCAGATACTGACTCCAAACCCTAAGTGAGTGCTCCGCAAGGCTCAGTGGGTAGGTGTAAACCACTTGCACCGACCAGTGATCCATAACTGGTTCAACAAAGGCCATGGTTTGTGCTATCCTGCCTGTGGGAAGCGTAAATAAAAGATCCCTCGCTGCCTGTCGTAAAAGAGTAGCCTATGTGGCGACAGCGGGTTTCCTCTAAAAAACAGTGTCAGAATGACCATATGTTTGACGTCCAATAGCCGATGATAAGATAAAAAAAAATCAATGTGCTCTAGTGGCGTCGTTAAATAAAACAAACAAACACACTTTTCTATAAAATTGTTTTTTTTTTTTTTTTTAATAATTTGAGTTTGGTTTGACGTAAGAAGAAAAGTAAAAGATTTTTTGGAAATAACAAAAAAATACTTTACTATTTTTGTGTGCAATTTACAAATCAATCGGGTAAGCAATAAATAACTTGTTGTAAATTCCATAGTATGGGAAAAAAGGCTTTCTCTGTGGGGCGGACTACAGATATATTATTAAAAACATCATGTTTACCTGCAGCATAACATAATGAAGACAGCGATGATGAGAGATCCCAGAGATATTCCGTACCCAATGGTGTACAACAGCTTCAGGTTACTAGCGTCTGCCTACATTGAAATAATAATTTAAAAAATTAACAGGTTTACCCCAGAGCGGATTAGAGGAGGAGGAAGAGGAGGCGAGAGAGAGAGAGAGAGAGGGAGGGAGGGAGGGAGGGGGAGGGAGGGAGAGAGATGGGCGAGAGATGGGAATGGAGAGAAATATTGGTCGGAAAAGAGAGACGAGGGAAGAGATATATAGGGAGGGAGAGAGAAGAGAGAGATAGGGAGAGAAACAAATAGGGATGAGGGAGAGAGATATGAGGATGGAGAGAAAGATAGGGAGGGAGAGAGAGATAGGGATGGAGGGAGAGAGAAGAGAGGGCAAGAGAGAGGAAGAATAATCAAAATACCATTCATTCGTTCGTTCGTTCTTTCGTTCCTCTGTTCATTAATTCATCAATTTATTAACTCCAATGTATTTCATATTTATATCTAGATAAAGTTAAATCACGCTGGTTCCAGCGAATACCTCGACCGAAGCTATGTGGGTGATCTGTCTGGGACATATATATAAATCCTACTCTGGGTGTAAGCCGGTACCGGGCTGCGAACCCTGTACCTACTAGCCTTATGTCCGATGGCTTAACCATGAAACCATCGAGGCCGGTGGCCAGATCAAGTTTGACTTTCATGGGAATTTATTCAAGGGCCATAACGTTATCAGAAAATGAATTTATCCATTTTTAACAGAGTTATAGCTCTTGGGTACACAGAGTGCGACGTAAATAAAGAATGTGTTCTGTCTGTCTGTCTATCTGTCTGTCACATATACTCAATGACTTATGCAGGGAGTTCTAACCATCACGTGATAGTCAAACGTACGCACGGCTAGACTGTGGAGACCCTCTGGCGGCTTCTCGCACTGGGTGAAGTTAGTCCACGAATTGTTGTAGTCCGGGTGGACGAACCACGTGCCGTTCAGGGTACAGTATCTGTACGCCAGGTCTGAAATGAGAATTAAGTTGTTAAAGCTACACGTCGTTTAGTGTACAATATCTGTTCACCAGGTTTGAAATGACAACTAAGTTGTAAAAGCTACACGCCGTTCAGAGTACAGTATTTGCACGCCAGATCTGAAATGACAATTAACTTGTAAAAGCTAGAGTACAGTATCTGTACGCCAGATCTGAAATGAGAATTAAGTTGTAAAAGCTACACACCGTTCAGAGTGCAGTATCTGTTCGCCAGGTCTGAAATGAGAATTAACTTGTAAAAGCTACACGCCGTTCAGAGTACAGTATCTGTTCGCCAGATCTAAAATGAGAATTAAGTTGTAAAAGCTACACGCTGTTCAAAGTACAGTATCTGTACGCCATGTCTGAAATGACAGTTAACTTGTAAAAGCTAGAGTACAGTATCTGTACGCCACGTCTGAAATGACAACTAAGTTGTAAAAGCTACATGCTGTTCAGAGTACAGTATCTGTACGTTGGGTCTGAAAAGAGAATTAAGTTGTAAAAGCTATACGCCGTTCAGTGTACAGTATCTGTACGCCAGGTCTGAAATGAGAATTAAGTTGTAAAAGCTACACGCCGTTCAGTGTACAGTATCTGCACGTTGGGTCTGAAATGATAATTAAGTTGTAAAAGCTACACGCCGTTCAGAGTACGGTATCTGTACGTCAGATTTGAAATAACAATGAAGTTGTAAAAGGTACACGCCGTTCAGAGTACAGTATCTGTACGCCACATCTGAAAAGACAATTAAGTTGTAAAAGTTACACGCCGTTTAGAATACGGTATCTGTACGTCAGATTTGAAATGACAATTAAGTTGTAAAAGCTACACGCCGTTCAGAGTACAGCATCTGTACGCGAGATCTGAAATGACAATTAAGTTGTAAACGTTACACGCTGCAGGCGCGGTTACAGGATTTGTGAAGGGGGGGGGGGGGTTCCAAATGTGATGACTGATGTCTCCTTTTACACAGTACAGTTAATATAAGCACCTTTCCCCTTAAAGGTTATGGTCGGTTTTCAAAAATGGGGTTGGACCGGATTCTTGGATCCGCTACTGCGCCATTCAGTGTACAGTATATGTACGCCAGATCTGTAATGAGAATTAACTTGTAAAAGCTACACGCCGTTCAGAGTACAGTATCTGTTCGCCAGGTCTGAAGTGAGAATTAACTTGTAAAAGCTACACGCCGTTCAGAGTACAGTATCTGTTCGCCAGGTCTGAAGTGAGAATTAACTTGTAAAAGCTACACGCCGTTCAGAGTACAATATCTGTTCGCCAGATCTGAAGTGAGAATTAACCTGTAAAAGCTACACGCCGTTCAGGGTACAGTATCTGTTCGCCAGATCTGAAGTGAGAATTAACCTGTAAAAGCTACACGCCGTTCAGAGTACAGTATCTGTTCGCCAGATCTGAAATGAGAATTAAGTTGTAAAAGCTACACGCCGTTCAGAGTACAGTATCTGTTCGCCAGATCTGAAGTGAGAATTAACCTGTAAAAGCTACACGCCGTTCAGAGTACAGTATCTGTTCGCCAGATCTGAAGTGAGAATTAACCTGTAAAAGCTACACGCCGTTCAGAGTACAGTATCTGTTCGCCAGATCTGAAGTGAGAATTAACCTGTAAAAGCTACACGCCGTTCAGAGTACAGTTTCCCAGATAAAAGTGAGAATCTGTTCGCCAGATCTGAAATGTGATGACTGATGTCTCCTTTTAAAAGCTACACGCCGTTCAGAGTACAGTATCTGTTCGCCAGATCTGAAGTGAGAATTAACCTGTAAAAGCTACACGCCGTTCAGAGTACAGTATCTGTTTGTGACGGTACATACTCTTAATTTCTTTTCGCCTGTGGCGATATTAATTGTTTTAGAGGACCGTGTTCAGTTCCAAATGCACTTAGCCCAGATGGGCAACTTGTTACGTAATACCTTCGCACGACCGTGCATTCCAATATGCACTTAGTCCAGCTGTAGTTCGCTGTCTCTGAGAGTTTTGAATAAATAGCTAGGGTTTAGAGATATCGGGAGAAACATTTGGAAGTATCCAGGGGAACGGACGTCGTCCACTGAACGATCTATATTAGTTCAGACGGGACTTTGGTAATTATATATTTTCTGCTCTGTGTATAACCTTGATGTGATTGATGTGACTTTAAATATTTTAATACTGTATTATACCAATATTATTTAGACGGTGCTGCCGGTCATCTGACGCAGTAATCTGTAGGCTCACTGTCCTAAATAATTATAAAAAGCTTAACCAGTCATCCTAGAGGACCTAGGTAAACTGTAGGTTATTGTCTTTATTGTGATAGGTACCAGTATTAATTCTGTATTACAAGGTTATTGAATGAGTAGTTAGGGTTAATTAAAAATTAACTAGTTACGAATAGAGTTGTAATTCCTTTATTAATTAAGTTCCCCTGGACGCGTTTCTCAATTATCACACGTGTGGGTGTTGTGTCACGGTGAAGTGATTAGCATATTGTGTAAACTAGACACCTAGAGATTAACTAATTAAGTGTTCAGTTCTGGGTTGTTATTATTTGTTGTTGTTAATTAACTACTGCGGCAGTACATTTGTCAGCGTAGGTTAATACAGATTCCAAAGTGTATTGTGTTTTTGTTGTCTTTTCTAGTGAACTAAACGTGCTATAATAATATATACTTTATATAAGATCGTATCTCTGATCATACCTAGAGAGGAGCCACAGCGGGTATAACTGCCTGTTACAGAGAGATCTAATAGATATACAGTTAGGAGAGATATTTGGATAATCGTGTTTCATCCAGTTACGGGTATTGTAGAATCCCCGTGACAGGAGTAGAAAATTGGGGCGCTCGTCCCGGATCTGAAACGGGACATGCATATTTAAAAAAAAAAGTATTGTTTGTAAATGGGGGCTTTATAAATTATTTTTACAAATTAACCAGAAGTAGCAACGTTGTTCACTAGAAAATTAATTAATAATAAGTGCGTCATATCTAAACATGGATAAGAATTTGCTGGATAGGCCTACGCTCAGTGTAGTGGAGATTAAGCGAGCACGTAAGGCCGAATTAGTTGAAATCGCGGGTGAGCGAGAAATTGATTTAACATCAGCTAAAACCTTAGGAGATATAAGGACAATTATTATCCAGGAAGTTTTTGGTGATAGTCCTGTTATGGAAGACAGTGAGATTGTTCCAGAGATAGAGATAAATGAGTTAAGTGTGGAACAACAATTAGCTTTTATAAAGCTTGAGTACGATAGAGAAGATAGAGAGAGAGAGAAAGAGAAGAGAGGGATAGAGAGAAAGAAGATAGAGAGAGAGAAAGGGAAGAGAGAGAGAGAGAGAGAGAGAGAGAGAGAGAGAGAGAGAGAGAGAGAGAGAGAGAGAGAGAGAGAGATAGAGAGATGAGAGAGAAAGATAGAGTGAGGGAGAGAGAGAGAGAGAGAGAGAGAGAGAGAGAGAGAGAGAGAGAGAGAGAGAGAGAGAGAAGAGAGGGATAGAGAAGATAGAGATAGAGAATTCCAGTTAGCAAAATTAAGGGTGGAACATGAGTTAAAGTTGAATACTGAAGAAGTCAGACGAGAAGTAGGAAATGGGTTTAACATGTCGGAGGCTTATAGATCAGTGCCTGTATTTGATGACCAGGATGTAGTTATGTTCTTCCAACTTTTTGAACGGGCCGCTAAGCAGCTAAATTGGCCGCAGTCTAAGTGGACATTGTTAGCCGTGTCTAAGTTTAAGGGGAAGGCTAGTGTAGCTTATAATTCAATGAGTGATGAGCGAGCAAGTCAGTACGACCTCGTTAAGGCTGCAGTGTTGAGGGCTTATGAATTACCACCTGAGGATTATTGTTTACGGTATAGCGAGTTGAGAAAAACGCAGGGTCAGTCTTATAGTGAGTTTGTGGCTAAGAAGGCAGGGATGTTTGATAAATGGGTGGTGTCTCATCAGGTAGAGTCATATACCGAGTTACGGGAGTTGTTGATCTTACAGGACATTGAAAATGGATTACCAGTTAGCTTACGTATTCATTTAGAGGATCGTGATGTCAAAAAGATAGAGGAGGCAGGCATAGTGTCAGATGATTACGTGTTAATACACAAAGCTCAGGCAGTACAGGGTAGCTCTTTACAACAGGGTGTTAAGAAGAAATTTCAGCCAGGTTTTTCCCGGGAAAGTAACTATCGGGGAGAGTCATCTAGTTGGTCAGCTAGTCAGGCAAGGAATGCACCTGGTGGGCAAAGTAAGGATAAGCCTGCATTATCAGCCAATGCACGAACTTTTCGTCCACAATGCAGTTACTGTAAAAAGGATAACCATCTTGTCGGGGACTGTTTTAAAAGGAAACGCGATAATGCGCAAGTGGTCGGTTTAGTGAGGTCAGCTCCGCTAGAGAGAGAGTTAATGGTTAGTCCCATGGCAGAGAAAGTAAACCCGTATGTGTCCACTGGTATGGTTTGTGATGTGAAACAAGAATTGAGTCCTAAGGCAATATCAATCTATCGAGATACAGGCTGTAGTCAGTCACTGATCACGTCGGAGTGTTTAGCTGGTATTAAGAATTCAGATACAGGACATAGTTTGGCTTTAACCTCAGTTACTGGAGAAAATATGGTTGTCCGGTTACATAACGTTTTCTTGTGTTCGAAGTTTGTGACGGGACCAGTCATTATGGGTGTTGTGAAGGACTTGCCTGTTGAAAACATAGGAGTTTTGTTGGGTAATGATTTGACTAGTCAGTGTTGTCAGCCGAAATGTATGGCCAGAAGAGTAGCACGAGACCCAGAGGATATTTGTGCTTTGTCTGATACGTGTGTGAGCCACGAAATTGGAGTGGATGAGGTTATCAGTAAAATGGTAGATAAGTCAATTGAGGAATTAAATGTGGTGGAACCTGTTGATCTCCCGCAGAGGGAAATTGAACCAGTTGTGTTTGATAGAGGGGATTTACCTTGTAATGGACAAGAGTTAATTCTAGAGCAGGGGGCTGATCCAAATTTGTTGGCAGCTCGCACTACATTGTTAACTGAGGACAAGGGAGTATTAATGAATAAGAGAGTTAGAGCTAGGAGGTTGCCGGCGACCGAACTAGCTAGGAAGCAACCGAGCCATGCTCAGGGCAAAATAAAATCAGTGTTTGATAGGAAGGCTAAGAGTCGTGAATTTAAACCAGGGGATAAGGTGCTGCTGTACCTTCCCATTAAACGGGGTTCTGTGCAGAACAGGTATTTCGGGCCCTATGTTGTGCACAAACGGGTTAATGAGACAGGGTATGTGATAAACACTCCTGATAGGGTTAGGAAAAGTAGGTATTGTCACATCAATTTGCTAAAAGGTTATTTTGACAGACTGCCGATAGTTCCAGTACTACCTGTCCAAATTGAGAGTCACTCAATTTCCTGTGATGACGTCAAGACTGCAGAGAACAAATTAACCAACAGCCAGATTATAGCAGACTTGAGCCCCCAGCGAGCAAAGTTGACTACGTTGAAACAACACAATGTTTCCATTTGTCAGAACCTTCCAACGATTACCAACACCTTAAGCCAGGATGTGCGCTTGGAACCCAACGCTACACCGATTCGACAGCATGCCTATCGGAGAAAACCTGGAAAACGTGCGACACTGAAAAAGAAGGAAACGAAGTTCCAGTGGTCAGATGAATGCGAGAAGTCATTCAACCGTCTCAAGCAGATGCTCTCCTCGTCTCCCATGATGGCAGCACCAGACTACCGAGTGCCGTTCAAGCTAGCCGTGGATGCCAGTGACGTGGGAGCTGGAGCTGTGCTGTTCCAGGAAGACGAAAATGGACTGGACCATCCTGTAAGTTTCTTCTCCAAAAGTTTGACAAACACCAGGTAAACTATTCCACTATAGAGAAGGAAGCTTTGGCCATGGTACAAGCTCTGATGCATTTTCAGATCTACGTGAAATCGGCAGTGCATCAAGTGGTGGTCTTTACGGACCATAATCCGCTTACCTTCATTCACAGAATGAAAGCCACCAACCAGAGAGTTTTGAGATGGAGTCTTCTTCTGCAAGAATTCCCAATTACCATTGAACATATCAAGGGCACATCCAATGTAATCGCTGATGCCCTGTCCCGAAGTTGAACGTTATGATAATGTGTTGACATTCTTGATTTCTGTTTTGTTTTTATATATTTTATTTGTATACCAGGGACTCAGAGACTCAGTGTGATTACTGGTAGTCACCTTATTATTACATGTGTTATAAATGCCCGGATGCGTCGGTTAACGCACGTTTTGTTTTAATGTAGTATATTTCCCTATTCCTAGAGTAGAGGAAATATCCTTTTTGAGGTGGGGGTGTGTGGCGGTACATGCTCTTAATTTCTTTTCGCCTGTGTCGATATTTATTGTTTTAGAGGACCGTGTGCAGTTCCAAATGGACTTAGCCCAGATGGGCAGTAGTTACGTAATACCTCCGCGAGTGCGATTTTTACAAGCGTGATTTTGGCGACTGGCGACAGAATGTCGGGTCATCTAAGAAAATATACCGACTCTGGGAGAGGTGGAAATATCAGATGATACGTGTGGTGCCGCGATGTACCCCCAGGCGATATTCGCTGTCTCTGAGAGTTTTGAATAAATAGCTAGGGTTTAGAGATATCGGGAGAAACATTTGGAAGTATCCAGGGGAACGGACGTCGTCCACTGAACGATCTATATTAGTTCAGACGGGTTTTTGGTAATTATATATTTTCTGCTCTGTGTATAACCTTGATGTGATTGATGTGACTTTAAATATTTTAATTCTGTATTATACCAATATTATTTAGACGGTGCTGCCGGTCATCTGACGCAGTAATCTGTAGGCTCACTGTCCTAAATAATTATAAAAAGCTTAACCAGTCATCCTAGAGGACCTAGGTAAACTGTAGGTTATTGTCTTTATTGTGATAGGTACCAGTATTAATTCTGTATTACAAGGTTATTGAATGAGTAGTTAGGGTTAATTAAAAAATAACCAGTTAGGAATAGAGTTGTAATTCCTTTATTAATTAAGTTCCCCTGGAAGCGTTTCTCAATTATCACACGTGTGTGTGTTAGCGTTTCTCAATTATCACACGTTACTGAACGAGTAGTAAGGGTTAATTAAAAATTAACCAGTTAGGAATAGAGTTGTAATTCCTTTATTAATTAAGTTCCCCTGGAAGCGTTTCTCAATTATCACACGTATGTGTGTTAGCGTTTCTCAATTATCACACGTGTGGGTGTTGTGTCACGGTGAAGTGATTAGCAAGTGATCAGTGCTGGGTTGTTATTATTTGTTGTTGTTAATTAACTACTGCGGCAGTACATTTGTCAGCGTAGGTTAATACAGATTCCAAAGTGTATTGTGTTTTTGTTGTGTTTTCTAGTGAACTAAACGTGCTATAATAATATATACTTTATATAAGATCGTATCTCTGATCATACCTAGAGACGAGCCACAGCGGGTATAACTGCCTGTTACAGAGAGATCTAATAGTTATACAGGTAGGAGAGATATTTGGATAATCGTTTTTCATCCAGTTACGGGTATTGTAGAATCCCCGTGACAATGTTCTATAGATCTGAAGTGAGAATTAACTTGTAAAAGCTACACGCCATTAAGAGTACAGTGTCTGTTCGCCAGATCTGAAGTGAGAATTAACCTGTAAAAGCTACACGCCGTTCAGAGTACAGTATCTGTTCGCCAGATCTGAAGTGAGAATTAACCTGTAAAAGCTACACGCCGTTCAGAGTACAGTATCTGTTCGCCAGATCTGAAGTGAGAATTAACCTGTAAAAGCTACACGCCGTTCAGAGTACCGTTCAGAGTACAGTATCTGTTCTGTTCGCCAGATCTGAAGTGAGAATTAACCTGTAAAAGCTACACGCCGTTCAGAGTACAGTATCTGTTCGCCAGATCTGAAGTGAGAATTAACCTGTAAAAGCTACACGCCGTTCAGAGTACAGTATCTGTTCGCCAGATCTGAAGTGAGAATTAACCTGTAAAAGCTACACGCCGTTCAGAGTACAGTATCTGTTCGCCAGATCTGAAGTGAGAATTAACCTGTAAAAGCTACACGCCGTTCAGAGTACAGTATCTGTTCGCCAGATCTGAAGTGAGAATTAACCTGTAAAAGCTACACGCCGTTCAGGGTACAGTATCTGTTCGCCAGATCTGAAGTGAGAATTAACCTGTAAAAGCTACACGCCGTTCAGGGTACAGTATCTGTTCGCCAGATCTGAAGTGAGAATTAACTTGCAAAAGCTACACGCCGTTCAGAGTACAGTATCTGTACGCCAGATCTGAAATGAGAATTAAGTTGTAAAAGCTACACGCCGTTTAGTGTACAGTACCTGTACGCTGGGTCTGAAACGAAAATAAAGTTGTAAAGGCTACATGCTGTTCAGAATACAGTATCTGTAGGTAGTTTTAAACCAAATACTTTCCGGCTGGATTAAAGTTCGAGGTGCATCCATCTTGTAATAGAGCAGTTAATACCACAAGTTCTGTTATTGGTGATAAACGTGAATGTTTTTGTTGTAAAAAGAAATTAGTTCACCTGCGCATAAAATGTATGCAATTTTATTTTATCTAGTACCACTGTGTCAAGTAATCTTGTGCTTGAAACAGTTACTCAAATTTGGTACTCTGAAATGAGCAGCTTCACTCCTATTATGTTCGGATTCACTGCAAGGGTGATGGGTGACAGGTATGAGTTTTAGCCACATAATTGATTTGATTTGGTGGTACGCTAGATCTGAAGCGAAAATAAAGATGTAACAACTATACGCCGTTCACTGTACTGTATATGTTCGATAGATCTATAATGAAAACAAAGTTGTAATAACTATACGCCGTTCAGTGTACTGTATATGTTCGATAGATCTATAATGAAAACAAAGTTGTAATAACTATACGCCGTTCAGTGTACTGTATATGTTCGATATATCTATAATGAAAACAAAGTTGTAATAACTATACGCCGTTCAGTGTACTGTATATGTTCGATAGATCTATAATGAAAACAAAGATGTAATAACTATACGCCGTTCAGTGTACTGTATATGTTCGATAGATCTATAATGAAAACAAAGTTGTAATAACTACACGCCGTTCAGTGTACTGTATATGTTCGATAGATCTATAATGAAAACAAAGATGTAATAACTATACGCCGTTCAGTGCGCTGTATATGTTCGATAGATCTATAATGAAAACAAACTTGTAATAACTACACGCCGTTCAGTGCGCTGTATATGTTCGTTAGATCTATAATGAAAACAAACTTGTAATAACTATACGCCGTTCAGTGTACTGTATATGTTCGATAGATCTATAATGAAAACAAAGTTGTAATAACTATACGCCGTTCAGTGTACTGTATATGTTCGATAGATCTATAATGAAAACAAAGATGTAATAACTAGACGCCGTTCAGTGCACTGTATATGTTCGATAGATCTATAATGAAAACAAAGTTGTAATAACTACACGCCGTTCAGTGCACTGTATATGTTCGTTAGATCTATAATGAAAACAAACTTGTAATAACTATACGCCGTTTAGTGTGCTGTATATGTTCGTTAGATCTATAATGAAAACAAACTTGTAAAAGCTACACATCCAAAAGCTTCAAATTATAAATTATTCAAAAATACTGTTGCATTTGAGACATATCTCACACTTATAGAGAAAAACCCCTGGTGTGCATTATTATGAATCATAATCTTCCTAATGAAACTGGCAGATGGAAAAATGTATCACTAAACAATTGAATATGTCCATTATGTAAAAATTATGACATCGGAGATGAGTTTCATTATATATTTACATGCATGTTTTAAGAATGAAAGCAATCGCTATTTACCCGCTTTCTGTCAATCAAAACCAAATGTATATAAATTTTATAAATTATTTAACTCTAAAAAAGTTGGTGTTCTTAGAAAACTTTATATATTTTGTAACTTAGTCATGAATACTTTCAAACCCACTGGCTGATGTTCTGTCTGTTTTTGTATTTATGTATTTTATTGTACTTTCACCATCTTGTCACAATGTATTAATTGTTCTATGTAAACATGTCCTCATATGCCGTAGACTACGGCCTGAGTGTAAATAAAGTTCAGTTCAGTTCAGTGTTACATTGCCAGTGGCGTAGCGTGGACGGGGCCACCGGGGCGGTCGCCCTGGGCGCAAAAGTCTGGACTGGTGGAAGAAACTCGTGGAGTGCTAACGGTCAACTGGTTAGGGGGCGCAATACTTGCCTTGTCCCGGGCGCTGGCAACCCACGCTACGCCATTATGTACTGTATATGTTCGCTATATCTATAAAGAAAACAAAGCTGTAAATGCTACACGCCTTTCAGTGTACAGTATCTGGAAATGACCTTTCAATTCTTGTGAGAGAACAACGTGATTTACTGTTATACTATACTGGCATATATTCAGGGCTGTCTGGAGCCCCCGCCAGCCAAAAAATTTAAAACGGCTGTTTACCTAACGACAGGTCATCACATTTTAAACTACTGATGTTTGGTGTCTAACATATGGTTATTTCGACATTCGGTTGATAGAAAGAGAGGAAATGCGTTGTCGTCATGTAGACCACTCTTGCCGTAATCCGAAGGGACGTAGAAAGTATGGTTCTTTCTACGTCCGAATATTGTTACATACCTTATACATAGCTGGTATTCAAAACTTGTCGCACCATGTTTTAACCCTTTCTCAACCGAAATAGTGCAACAAATGGACACACAAACCAAAAATGTATAACCTACTGTACTCACTAAATCCAGATTGCAATACTTGCATCATTATTAAGAAAATAAATCTTCCAACGACAACATAAAAAATGTGTCCGCCATTTTAAATTTGCTAAATAGAGGGAAGCAACTCGCCCTGCACATTAAGAAAAGTATTAACTTAATGTGCGCCCTCAGCTACTCTTGTATATGTAGTTTCTCACTGACAGGATAGTACATACCACGGCATTGACGTACCTGTCATGGGGTACTGGTTATGACGGGGGTGGGTAGAATTCACTGAGTGTGATCAATCCTGCAACTCCATGGCCCTCGAGCGATCACTCTACCACCGAGCTACTACATACCGCCTTTACCAGCCTTAAAGCCGATGACTTAGCCACAATTAACATAAATATAAAACTATGATTATATGTAACGAAATGCACGTACGTTCGGTATAAAATCCATTGACGTAGTTGGGACAGTGCTGTGACATCATAACACCAGGCGGCGCTTCGTCCCAGCAAAGTAACCTGTCCCATACAACTCTGCAGCGAGGCCTGTCATCTTTACCCATTGCTGTAATGAGACATGACAGTACATTAATCGATATTATTACACACCAGTGTAAGATACTGCTCATGTCATGACAATCACTCAATATCAAACTAGTATAATAGTGGCGTGACGTGAGCGTGACGTAGATCACTTGGTGACCCAATTCGTAGAAAAATAACGTGTAGTAGGATTCGACATCTACTGACTTCTGCGTTGCGGCTTGTTTGCACTTGGTTTGTAATAAATAAAATACTGAACTAGCTTGTGTGTCGTACCATTTCTATGAAACTCGTGAACAGTGTTGGTATTTGATTCGCTTTCGCTCGTCAGATACCACAACTGTTCACTCATTTCATAAAAAAGGTATGACAGTAAAACCCTTTCCGAGCGTTCTGGTCGTTTCTCCTTATGGGTCTGCACTATCGCCAGCCTTCGTTGTACTTACCCCATGCCGCATTTCACAAGAATCGTTTTGCGTTCAGTTCCAGTCGACTACCGTAAACACATCGTGCTAAATATTGCGTACAAAGAAGAATTCAATAAATTCAATGGTAATAGGAGTCGTCATCTTTGTCACTTAACATAGAAATGGCTATGTACACGGCAATCGTGTATTTAGCCCCTTTCTAGTTTAAATGGCTCTGAAAGAAATCCATTTTGAATTACTCTCGATACCGAGTTACTATATAGTGTTTTAATCCAGGCTTTCATTGATGTTTTGAAGTTAAAAATGTCTAAGGCTTTATTGATAAATGACCAAGATATTGAATCAAAAGCTTTTTCGAAATCGATTAATAATAGTAAACCATTGATATCTTGTTCTTCGGTATAATGCATAATATCGTAAATTAATCTAATGTTTTCACCAATGTACCTTCCTTTAATAAAGCCTGTTTGGTCTGAGTCTATTATTTTATCAAGAACCTTTTTTTTATTCGATTTGCAATACAACCTGAAGCCAGTTTATATGTACAGTTTAGGAGAGTTATTGGTTGCCAGTTTTTTAGAAATTCTTTAAGGTTTGTTTGGTTTCGGGATACATGTTATGATTCCTAATTTTTGAACATTAGACATTTCTTTCTTAGCATAACTGTAATTGATAGATTGAACAATAAAATGACCAAGAACTATGCAGAAAATTTTGAAAAATTCGGCAGTAAACCCATCCTAACCAGGATTCTTATAATTTTTCATATTTTTAAGACACATTAATACTTCCGAGTGTGTTATTTCCCCCTCTAATGTTTTTGCATCTTCGTTTGTCAGGATATAAAAATTATAATTTGCAAGTGTTTCCATAATATCATTATCATTTTGTCCAGGTGGAGTTGAGTAGAAGTTTTGGTAAAACGCTTTAATTTCTTTTAGGATTTCTTCCTGATCTTTAACTATTGTTCCATTTTCTAGTTTTATTTTTGAAATTAGTTTAATAAAGTAGTTTCTAGATTCTAAATTACAAAACTATTTTGTTGGTTTTTCGCCCCCTTCGATCCATTTTGTTCTTGATCTTATATAAGTTCCTTTAAGTTTTTGTTTTCTTAGCTCTTGTAATTCAAACGTTTTAAATTCAATCTGTTCTAAATCAATCATCTTTTCATCTTCTAATAATTTAATTTCATCACATAATTTTGTTTCCAGTTCATCACTATTTGTTTTCTTAAAAACTGAAAATGATATAGTTTTGCCTCTTATTTCCATCAATAACGTTTCTAAGAAAAGTTAACTATCTATGGAAAACTGAATTTTATCTTTTGGTATAGAATCTAAGATTTCATAATTATATATAGGGACGGCATACTGCCGTATTATTTTTGATATGGTTTCCTTCACCACCTTACAATATTCTGTATCTCTAAGTAATGAATTATTAAACTTCCAAAGTCCTGGACCCTTTTTTATTTGAATTAACTTTATATTTAAAACTACTGCTGAATGGTCAGAATGATAACTATTTTCCACTATAACCTTTTCTAGCATGGAAATCAAATTATTGGACATTAGAAAGAAATCGAGTCTAGCTTGTTTTAAAGGAGTCTTTTTTTTCAAGTATACCTTCTAAGATTAGGATAAAGCTCTCTGATGTTGAATTTGGCAAATGTATTTCATCATTAAATCACTGTAATTATGAATTTGGTAATTGCATTTCATTATTAAATCGGCCGAAAAGCTCATTTGAAAATCAATTATAAAGCTTTAATTTTGTTATATTTTATCGGCCAAGTACAACTAATTTGGCTACATATTTTCTCATAAAATCGGCCAATTTGCTTATCATTTTGGAGATTCAGCTTCAACCATGCATGCGCATCTGTTAATCAACACCAGTCTTAGTACACTAATGTCATAATTACTATTCTGCACACATACGGAGAAATAGACCAATGTCCGTTTAATAATAGTCGTCTCTCGCTACCTGCCCTAAACTGACCTGATCTGTTCATCTTAAGAAAACACTCTGCACGTGCCTGGAATATCAGTCGCAATTGGTCGGTTTCGTTCCTGATTTCCACAAACTGCAACAAAACAAAAATGAAATAACTATCAGTATAGTTGGGCTAGATTGGGTGAATTTGCGTTTCATTAAGTAAAAGGAATAATAAATGGTGTTTTTATTATAGAGTCCATAGTCTTTTTCTTGTCTTTTTCACTTGTCATCGGACTCGCTCAAAGTAATTTTTAGTGCCCTGAGTCTGAAAACAACTGGCCTCGGGCATCTGGCCACCGTATTCTAGAACCTCTGTGTATTCTAGGACCTCTGTATAATAATAGATATAATAATAATAATAACAACAATTGCAACAACAACAAAAACCATACACGTGATTCATTTGTAGTATAACACGGTGATATTTAGGTCTTAGGAAGTCGATTCAAAGACCTCCCCTGCTAAGGTTAAAATAATTACCACAATACAATCGAGTTATAAGAGCGCTCAGACTAGCAACTGGACAGTCACTGGAGTCTTGACAGAAGAAAGTTGCCCAACTTTGTGGAGGCAGTTGATAATCTAATCCTAGCATTAAGACGAAGCTACACGAATTGAGTGCCTCGTTCGAGAATAAACGTTTATGGCAAGACATTATAATTTGATCTGATTCTATGCAATCGGCTATTCTCTCGTACGACGCACTCATATCGTGTGGCTCCGCTTTTAGACCTATCTCTTGGACAAACAACAGTAAATAAAGACAGGCTTTTGGGTTTTGGCTTTTCAATGACCGACTGGACGTCTAGACGAATCATTAAAACTCGTGTGTGGGAAACCGACAAAAATCAAAAGTACTTCACATCGGTTTGTTATTGGATTAATCTACGTACTTTCTACATAATACTAGTATTAAGAACTGTCTGTCCAGGTCAATGTGTTAATGCTTACGTTTTTAGTGATAAGTAAAAGAGAGAGGTCGGTGTTGTAGACTTGCACGCATCCCCTTTCCCCTCTCACCCCTTCACAACTCTCACCCCCAGTAAGCTGTTAAAAGTCACCCTGGATGCAAGCGAGAGCCGGTACTGAGGTGTGAACCGATTACCTACCAGTATTAAACCCAATGGTTAACCAATATATCATAGAAGGTAGTGTTTCATTGAATAATCCGGTTACGTTTATTACTGATTAGCGATAAGGAATCAATAATATAGTTAAACTCTATAGCGGAAGTGGCTTTCCTCTCTCTCTGCGTCACGTGTATGTATCTGATAAACCTCGATTCTGGCCAGTCAATCGAGTTGTAGAATTAAGACAAGATGCGGGAAATAACCACCTAGATAACCTATAGCTTTAATAAAGCATTAATAACACATTTTATTCCGCTTTTTAAATCTTTTATTTTTACCTTTTAAGCTGTCTGGCCAATTAGCCCAGATCGGCGTTCTTTAAACATTAATTGAATAAGTATACCACACTTTGGTGTCTGCACTGAAAAGGGTGTTTTGAATTGGAACAATTTTTATTCGATGTAAAATTGCCACGGAACAGCGGATTTCTCCGTGTAACGGCTTCAAGCAGTTTGCACTGAATCTTACCACAGCAAGCAATGTGCACTTCGATGTTCAGCGTGTTGAACTAATAATGTCAGCAACGGCGTAGACAGCAGTCGAAACGAATAGAGAAAACACTTTCTGTTACCCATTTGTCTAAACAATGATGTTGCTACTCTACAGGCTATTGGCATCGACGGTGCAATGGTTACACCACTGGGTTTAAGGCAAGTCGGGGATTGGGTGAACAACCAAACTGTGGGTGGGTGGGAGGGGGTAGGGTAAAGCCACTACATGACTGCAGAATTAAATTATTATGGGTGGATGAGGGGGGGGGGGGCGGAGTAAAGCCACTACATGACTGTGCAGAACTAAACTATTAGGGCGGGGGTGTAAAGCCACTATATGCCTGTGCAGAACTAAACTATTGGGGCGGGGGCGTAAAGCCACTATATGCCTGTGCAGAACTAAACTATTGGGGCGGGGGTGTAAAGCCACTACATGCCTGTGCAGAACTAAACTATTGGGGCGGAGTAAGGCCACTACATGCCTGTGCAGAACTAAACTATTGGGGCGGAGTAAGGCCACTACATGCCTGTGCAGAACTAAACTATTGGGGCGGGGGTGTAAAGCCACTACATGTCTGTGCAGAACTAAACTATTGGGGCGGAGTAAGGCCACTACATGCCTGTGCAGAACTAAACTATTGGGGCGGGGGTGTAAAGCCACTACATGTCTGTGCAGAACTAAACTATTGTGGCGGGGGTGTAAAGCCACTACATGTCTGTGCAGAACTAAACTATTGGGGCGGGGGTGTAAAGCAACTACATGTCTGTGCAGAACTAAACTATTGGGGCGGGGGTGTACATGTCTGTGCAGAACTAAACTATTGGGGCGGGGGTGTAAAGCAACTACATGTCTGTGCAGAACTAAACTATTGGGGCGGAGTAAGGCCACTACATGTCTGTGCAGAACTAAACTGTTGGGGCGGATAAGGCCACTACATGCCTGTGCAGAACTAAACTATTGGGGCGGGGGTGTAAAGCCACTACATGTCTGTGCAGAACTAAACTATTGGGGCGGAGTAAGGCCACTACATGTCTGTGCAGAACTAAACTATTGGGGCGGGGTGTAAAGCCACTACATGTCTGTGCAGAACTAAACTATTGTGGCGAGGGTGTAAAGCCACTACATGTCTGTGCAGAACTAAACTATTGGGGCGGGGGTGTAAAGCCACTACATGCCTGTGCAGAACTAAACTATTGGGGCGGGGGTAAAGCAACTACATGTCTGTGCAGAACTAAACTATTGGGGCGGGGGTGTAAAGCAACTACATGTCTGTGCATAAACTATTGGGGCGGAGTAAGGCTGTGCAGAACTAAACTATTGGGGCGGGTGTAA
The DNA here is from genome assembly GCF_016097555.1 of Gigantopelta aegis. Classification (NCBI taxonomy): domain Eukaryota; kingdom Metazoa; phylum Mollusca; class Gastropoda; order Neomphalida; family Peltospiridae; genus Gigantopelta; species Gigantopelta aegis. The sequence continues at coordinate 73,991,809 of NC_054707.1, read as the reverse complement.
AGCAACTACATGGTGCAGAACTAAACTATTGGGGCGGGGGTAAAGCAACTACATGTCTGTGCAGAACTAAACTATTGGGGCGGAGGGCCACTACATGTAAACTATTGGGGCGGATAAGGCCACTACATGCCTGTGCAGAACTAAACTATTGGGGTGCGGGGGCGGGGGTGTAAAGCCACTACATGTCTGTGCAGAACTAAACTATTGGGGCGGGGGTGTAAAGCCACTGCCACTACATGTCTGTGCAGAACTAAACTATTGGGGCGGGGTGTAAAGCAACTACATGTCTGTGCAGAACTAAACTATTGGGGCGGAGTAAGGCCACTATATGCCTGTGCAGAACTAAACTATTGGGGCGGGGGTGTAAAGCCACTACATGTCTGTGCAGAACTAAACTATTGGGGTGGGGGTGTAAAGCCACTACATGTCTGTGCAGAACTAAACTATTGGGGCGGGGGTGTAAAGCCACTACATGTCTGTGCAGAACTAAACTATTGGGGCGGGGGTGTAAAGCAACTACATGTCTGTGCAGAACTAAACTATTGGGGCGGGGGTGTAAAGCCACTACATGTCTGTGCAGAACTAAACTGTTGGGGCGGGGGTGTAAAGCCACTACATGTCTGTGCAGAACTAAACTATTGAGGCGGGGGTGTAAAGCCACTACATGCCTGTGCAGAACTAAACTATTGGGGCGAGGGTGTAAAGCCACTACATGTCTGTGCAGAACTAAACTATTGGGGCGGGGGTGTAAAGCCACTATATACCTGTGCAGAACTAAACTATTGGGGCGGGGGTGTAAAGCAACTACATGTCTGTGCAGAACTAAACTATTGGGGCGGGGGTGTAAAGCAACTACATGTCTGTGCAGAACTAAACTATTGGGGCGGAGTAAGGCCACTACATGTCTGTGCAGAACTAAACTATTGGGGTGGGGGTGTAAAGCCACTACATGCCTGTGCAGAACTAAACTATTGGGGCGGGGGTGTAAAGCCACTACATGTCTGTGCAGAACTAAACTATTGGGGCGGGGGTGTAAAGCCACTATATGACTGTGCAGAACTAAACTATTGGGGCGGGGGTGTAAAGCAACTACCTGTCTGTGCAGAACTAAACTATTCGAGTGGGGATAAAGCGACTACATGAATGGGGTGTGAAGTCACTGCACCACTGTAAGACTGGTAGGTACTGGCTTCGCATCTCGGTACCGGCTCTCACCTAGAGTGAATTTGAACGGAGTGAAAGACCTACACATACTTCTCTCTCAGTACTAACAATTGATTACGAAGTGTGTACCCAGGACAGCGTTCTTGAATCTCAGTTAAAAGGAAATAGAGTTCAATTAAACCCAGCCACTACAACGACGTATCTATGACTACCGAGGATCGGGATTTAGAACCCAGCCACTACAACGACGTATCTATGACTACCGAGGATCGGGATTTAGAACCCAGCCACTACAACGACGTATCTATGACTACCGAGGATCGGGATTTAGAACCCAGCCACTACAACGACGTATCTATGACTACCGAGGATCGGGATTTAGAACCCAGCCACTACAACGACGTATCTATGACTATCGAGGATCGGGATTTAGAACCCAGCCACTACAACGACGTATCTATGACTACCGAGGATCGGGATTTAGAACCCAGCCACTACAACGACGTATCTATCACTACCGAGGATCGGGATTTAGAACCCAGCCACTACAACGACGTATCTATCACTATCGAGGATTGGGATTTAGAACCCACCCACTACAACGACGTATCTATCACTACCGAGGATCGGGATTTAGCTTCGATTGTGGAACGCTTCACTGAGATAATTTCATTATTAGATCGAACATCCTCGGTGGACCCAATCTCTGATTGGTTTTTCCCCGTCCTAACCAATTCCCAACGACTGGTATATCAAAAGCCGTGGTATGCGCTGGCCTGTCTGTGGGAAAGTGCATTTAAAAGATCGTTTGCTGTTAATGGAAACATGTAGTGGGTTCCCTCTGAAAAGACTACATATCAGAATTACTAAATGCAAAAGCCGATGATTAACAAATGAATGTGCCCTAATGGTATCGTTAAATGAACCAAACTGTAACCTGCTGAAGGCTGGGTGTTTAAAATTTAATTGGATATACGCACGGACGTAAGGTATATTGATCATCTGGTCAAGACATATTTCTGGGATGCAGCAAGGGATATTTTATATGCACCATCCCACAGACAGGTTAGCACATACCACGGCCTTTGATATACCAGTCGTGAAAAACAAAGTCAAACGGTGTCTGGTTAATATGCCCAGGGCACCGTTTTACGAAGCGATTTTAACGCTACGATCACCTTTAGTGTATAAGGTCCATATCATGTCTTTGAACCTTAATTGGATATGTGTTCGGAAATCGTCATAGCACAGTTCGGTATCGGCACGAGAAAGGGTGTTTTCAACTGGAATAATTCACTGCAAAATTACCACGGGACTCCGGATTTTCCCGACAAACGGCTTTGAGCTATTTGCACTGAATCCTACAACACCAAGCAATGTGCACTTCAGTGTTTATCGTGTAGAACTAATAATCATCAACAAAAAGTCTTTGACGGAAATTGAAACACTGGAGAAAACACTTTCTGTTACCCATTTGTCTGAAGGGACAACGCACGCAACAATGAAGTTGCTTCGCCATAGGTTATTTGCACCGATGGTGCAGGGGCACTGAGATCAAGGCAGTGGAGGATTTATGTTTAGAAACGGGCTTTCATCCAGCTTGGGTGCACAATGAAATGGAGAAGATGCATAGTTACTATACCACCGACGTTGGTGGCGTGGTGGTCACATCAGCGGCTATAGGATGGGTTCGCATCTCGATACCGGCTTCCACTCATAATGAAGGAAGGAAGGAACTGTTTTATTTAACGATGCACTCAACACATTTTATTTACGGTTATATGGCGCCGGACATATGATTAAGGACCACACATATTGAGAGAGGAAACCCGCTGTCGCCACTCATAAAGAGTTTTAACGGCTCAGTGGGGAAGTGTACCCCAGGATCGAGCCATATTGTGATACTGTAATAATCATATGCTACATTACATTTCATTATATTTAATGTTTCTGACGTTTAAGTAAGAAATTAGTAATTACAAAATGACTGAGATACTGGGCGCAAAGCAAAGTTTCCCAAAGGGGTTAGGGGGTTTACTTCCCCGAAAAGTTTTGAAAAATAGATGTCCTGAAATGCAATATCCTGCATTCTACAAGTACATTTTTTCTCTGCCTTAAAATTTACTACCAATAAAACTTTTTAAATTCAGCTCCATACTCCGCCGTGCCTGCCCTCTCTCCACCATCCATTTATTAGTATTCTGGTTTAATAAACGATTTTCATTAAACATATGGTCATATTGCTATTAGATAGCTACATGAATGCATACAAGCTAATCGCGTGTGTACTTATTTTGTTTTGACAAATTTTGTTTCAATCAATATGTTTGGTACACGTTTGCTTCAAATATCAATTCCCATTAACTGTTAAAGTAATGTGACACTTCAGACATCCGTTAGCCATGAAAAATAAATTAACACTCCACGGTTTAGTATTGTGAATTAATGGTTTGTTGCGGAAGCAGTAAATGATTGAGGTTTACAATTCATTTGAATAAAATGTTTTTACAATGTCCATTTGTAGTAGGAAAAATAAAATATGCTCAAGATGGGTAAGAGCGGAGGTGATGGTGGGGGGTGGTGGGGCGGTGATAAAGTGGTAGGGGTTGGGGATTGAAGGCTGGTTTTTTTTTTACATCCATCACCAACCAAACAAATATGTATATTTGTATTTTTTCTAATCCAGCAGTTTCATTTCGGTACCTCAAAAGCTACATAATGAGTTCTAGACTCGTGTGTAAAAGTTGTATAATTTTTCCATCCATCCATCCATCCATCCATCATTCATTCATTCATTCATTCATTCATTCATTCATTCATTCATTTATTCATTCATCATCCATCCGTTCGTCTGTACATCAATCAATCCGTCTGTCGAATCCATCCAACTATCCATCCCTCTATCTCTCTCCCTTCTTTAATCCATTCATCTAGCCAACCAGCCGTTCGTCCATCAGACACTCATTCCATCGCCCCATCCTTGAAATCAAATACCAGGCCATCTGTTCATCCTTCCATCCATCCTTCAACCATCCTTCCATTCATGCATCCATCATTCCACCCACACATCCTTCCTTCCTTCCTTCCGTCCCTCCATCCATTCACCCATCAGTCAGCTGTCTATCCTTCCATTCCTTCATCCTATTTTACAACCAAAACTCGGTATATTTCCACTGCAATCAGATGACCGCCCTACCACTGAACTACACACCGCCCCCGCACCCCCAACCCTTCCCCTCCTTTCCGCACTGCAATATTTAGCTTAGTTATTGTGTCAAAGCGAATCAGATAAATCTGACCGAGATACAAATACAATGTCGATATTATTAATCCAATAGTAGTGAAGACATCCATCAGCCTGTCGTCAAAACGAAATGAAATGGATAATATATAATCGCATATGGACGACGGGGATTGGGCAGTGTCGTCGGTTTGTCTTCCACACTAATTGATGACTTAAACGTCGATACATCTGGCTTTCAACTGGCTTCGGCTTCTTACAAGACGTTCAGTGCTAATCAGTGTTGTATGGTACAAAGAAAATCATACATATAACATATATAATATATTTCACGCACATACATATATCATCTGATCGTCGAAGCCTGAGATAGAAATATACATAATGTCATTATTTCGTTAAATGGTATTCTTTGTACTCTTAGGGAAGCCAGTGTCCATTGTTGCAGTCTGTTTGTACTGAATGAACTCTCATCATTAGCAAAGAAACCTTTGATGGTTGGTTAAAGAACTCTGTCCAAAATAATTCTGATATGAGGGTTGGGGCGGGTGGATATACATGTATTTAATTATTAATATTGGCAACAGAAAACCGCAGTTGCAAGTTACTTAGGGCCGTCACTAGGGGCAAGGCGCCCCTGATATATACAAAAGAAGTGTCCTTTTTATTGAATAGTGGCCTATATGTCTAACTGGAGAAGATAAAATTGCCGATGTCAACTGAAAAAAGAAACAAAGATACCTGATTGAGAAACATATTCACTACAGTAAAAACTGCTTTAATAAATTCGTTACCAAGTGGGCAAGTACCATTCTCTGTTTGATATATATAATCTTTAAATTACTTTTGTTCATTCATTTGTTTTCATCAGCCCCAACAGGTCACGTGGAATTGATGTAAAGTAAAACGCCTTCATATCTGTATGCCTATTGTATATCCTACTTCTTTTTACAGACCACTGAAATGTTGTTATAAATAATGATAAATATATACATAATCAAAACACGTGCGTGTGTGTGTATGTGCGTGCATATTTTTTCTTCTATCCTCCTTCTATTTCTGTTTCTGTTTCTCTCTCACTCTCTTTTTCATATAGCATTATATACTTTAATTTACTCTAGATACTTGTTAAAATCCAGGCCCTTGTGAATATATTATTTTAATCAATTCTGCCTATAAAGTAGTAACTACATTATGTGTGTATAAATTGTGTATTTAATTACTGTAACAATCCATGTCTTCTCCCTTTGCATGGGTTGATATTTGTCAACAAGGGAATGGTCAAGGAAAAATAAACAGTTAAAAAATATATATATTATTTAAGTTAAATGTGTAACATTTCCTATAGTATTTAATTGTTGCGGTAAAACAAAATGCAAATAAAACGTGTGTAAATTGAACAGGAAACTGACAAACAGTTCTACTACGTTTTGTTTGTTGCATCCATTTTGAACTATGTCCGGAAAAGAACTATGAAGAACTATTGTCATTTGGTGTGTAATAAAATATTATATGGATACTAGAGAGAGAGAGAGAGAGAGAGAGAGAGAGAGAGAGAGAGAGAGAGAGAGAGAGAGAGAGAGAGAGAGAGAGAGAGAGAGAGAGAGAGAGAGAGAGAGACAGACAGACAGACAGACAGAGACAGGGAGAGACAGACAGATAGAGAGAGGGGAGAGACTGACAGACAGACAGACATACAAAGAGAGGGAAAAAGAAAAAAAGAAACAGACAGACAAACATAGAGAGTGACAGACAGACAGACAGAGGGAATGGAACAGCGTTTCCCGCCTTCCGAAAAGCAGAAAGGGATGTTTTGTATTAATTCTATAATAGACAGGGCAGTATATACCACAACCTTCTATACAGAGTTATGAGTTACTGGTTGGGGAATGGACAAACACCGGGGGAGGGGGTAGGAGGGTGTTGGACACAATACAACTAGCGTGTTCTTCAGCTAGACACAAATGGCACCTTTTAACATAAACATAAACATAAACATATTCGTGCATGGATTGGCTATGTACCTGTAGGACAGAAGTCGGGACGTTCTGGGCTTCAACACCCACTACCCACTGATCTGTGCACTCACTGTACTGGGATACGAATCCAGTACTGACTTTCTACAAAAATGTCTTCACCATTCAACCTTCTACCCAAATGGCTTCACCACTCAACCTTCTACCCAAATGGCTTCACCACTCAACCTTCTACACAAATGGCTTCACCACTCAACCTTCTACACAAATGGCTTCACCACTCAACCTTCTACCCAAATGGCTTCACCACTCAACCTTCTACACAAATGGCTTCACCACTCAACCTTCTACCCAAATGGCTTAACCACTCAACCTTCTACCCAAATGGCTTCACCACTCAACCTTCTACCCAAATGGCTTCACCACTCAACCTTCTACACAAATGATTTCACCACTCAACCTTCTACCCAAATGGCTTCACCACTCAACCTTCTACCCAAATGGCTTCACCACTCAACCTTCTACCCAAATGGCTTAACCACTCAACCTTCTACACAAATGGCTTCACCACTCAACCTTCTACCCAAATGGCTTAACCACTCAACCTTCTACACAAATGGCTTCACCACTCAACCTTCTACCCAAATGGCTTCACCACTCAACCTTCTACACAAATGGCTTCACCACTCAACCTTCTACCCAAATGGCTTAACCACTCAACCTTCTACACAAATGGCTTCACCACTCAACCTTCTACCCAAATGGCTTCACCACTCAACCTTCTACCCAAATGGCTTCACCACTCAACCTTCTACACAAATGGCTTCACCACTCAACTTTCTACCCAAATGGCTTCACCACTCAACCTTCTACCCAAATGGCTTCACCATTCAACCTTCTACCCAAATGGCTTAACCACTTAACTTACTACCCGAATGTTTTAAGCACTGTAATTTGTACCCAGAGATTTTAATTACTTGACTTTCTACCGAAATGTTTTAACTACTTGACTTTCTACCGAAATGTTTTACCACTATCGTTCTATCTAAATGGCTTAACCGCTGTACCCAAATGGTTTACCCACACAACTTTCTATCACAATGGCTTAACCACTTGACGTTTTACCCAAATGATTTAACCTTCTACCCTAATGGGTTAACCACTTAACTGTCTACCCAAATGGCTTAACCACTGTCCTATTCTCTTCCGATCTTTGATATGATTAATTGACTATGTTCCATCTCAACTGATACAACAATGGCTTGACTTGAATTAATTCACCGTGAAGTATGGGCACATTTGTTATCTGATATGCATGTCGCAACTCACATTAAAATACCCATTGCCCTGTCACTTACAAAACATATTTTAGCCGCATGCATATGCAATTCGATGTTTGCAATATTTTTTTCACACAGTCGAGTGCATAGGATGCGGAATGAGTGTGCAAATAAGGTTTTACGGGAAACGAAAATTAGTTTATTTTGGTAACGATGTTAGACTGCAGTCGTAAAAGAGCATATGTAACCTAATTCCAGCAGTCGTAATACATCAACGTCTGAGTCAAAATAAAACGACAATGTTCTGTCACAAGATGCTTAGAATGATGGATCAAAGGATGGATGGATGAATGAATGAATGAATGAATGAATATATGGATGGATGGATGAATATATTGATCGATGGATGGATGAATGGATGGATGGATGAATGGATGGATGGATGAATGGGATGGATGGATGGACAGATGGATGGGTGGGTCAGTGGGTGGGTGCGTGTTAGATATATTGACGATATATGGATGGATTGATGGACTGTCGAATGGATGGATGGATACTGACGGACCAACGGATGGGAAGATTGATGGAAGAATGAATGAATGAAATAATGAATGATATAATAAATGGATAAATATTGACAGGATGGTGGATGTATGGATGGAAGGAAGACTGGATGGGTGGATGGGTGGATGGATGGATGGATCGATGGATGGATGGATTGGTGGGTTGGTTAGTGGGTTACATATATTGACGGTACATGGATGGATTGACGGAATGACGAATGGATGGATGGATGGATGGATGAATGGATGGATGGATAAATACTAACGGACGAACGGATAGGAGGATGAATGGAAGGAAGGAAGAATCGATGGATGGATGGATGGATGGATGGATACTGACGGACGAACGGATGGGTGGATGAATGGAAGGAAGTAAGAATCGATGGATGGATGGATACTGACGGACGAACGGATGGGTGAATGAATTGAAGGAAGGAAGCATCGATGGATGGGTGGATGGATGGATGGTAGGATGGATGGTAGGATGGATGGATGGATACTGACGGACGAACGGTTGGGTGGATGAATGGAAGGAAGGAAGAATCGATGGATGGATGGTAGGATGGATGAGTCATAACGCCATGACACAATTCCTCGCAGAGTTTCCATAACTCTCACCTTTTTTTTTTATATAAAGCTTTCCAATTGAATTCGGTTTACCGGAAAGCAGTCTGACAGTTTTGAATTATGCATGGAAACAAATTGCATGTACTTCCTCCGAAAGGGTTATTGAATTAGCCTGTCGTCGGTTGGCAGATACGTTTTAATGATTACCCAATAACAGAAACTGATCTTATTTCTTTACAATACTGTGCTATCATTAAAAAATTCTAAGTGACGGGGTTAGAATTCGGAACGAGACATTTTGTAGCATACGGACTTGAAATTGTTTGTTTTATTGGGAAATTAATTTTATTTAAACCTAAAAGTTAACCCTTACTTTCATCGATCTTACAGTGGCTGGAATTAGCTCAGTCAGTAAAGCACTCGCCTTATGTCCTTGGCTCGTAGGATCGAACCTCTGTAACGCCGCATAGAGCTCCTGACGCATAGAGCTCCCAGGGAGCGCTGTGCGTTAGGCCACAACGCATAGAGCTCCTGCGAGCTCTATGGGTCGAAGGTACCCATCAACTTTAAAATGATGATGATGATGGTGATGATGATGATAATGACGTCCACAACAATGGTGATTTGTTGCTTTTGATGGTGTTGATTGAGGAATAAAGGAGTAGAACTTACAGTGATAAAAAAAAATAGTCAGTAGTTTATATGGTAGTAGTTGATATTTGATAACAGGAGAGCTGAATGCGGGACGATCGAGCATATTGACGCATTGAGCTCCTCGGAAGCTCTATGGAACAGGAGCTCTATGGAACAGGAGCTCTATGCGGCGTTACAAACTTCCTTGGTGGACCCATTTTTCGGGGCCCAACCAAAGCTCAACCACTGGTATTTCAAAAGATGTAGTATATGTTAAACTTGCTTCAAATAGAAAATATAGTGGATTTTTTCTGAATATTACATGTCAGAATTACCAAATGATTGACATTCAATATAATAGCCGATGATTAATCGTTAAACAAAACTAACTTTATCCGGTGGGAACCGGCCTCGGTGGCGCAACAGCCCGGTACCGGTGCCAGCCCAGGGCGAGTTCTTAAGGGCTCAATGGGTAGGTGTAAGGCCACTACACTCTCACTAACCACTAACAATTAACCCACTGTCCTGGACAGACAGCCCAGATAGCTGGGGAGGGGGGGGGGGGGGGGGGGGGGTGCCAGGGACGGGTGCTTGAACCTTAATTGCATATAAACACAAAAATAAAAGTAAGTTCAAATGAAATGAAATGAAACCGGTGGGTATAGCATTGGCATTAGAGTATTGGAACTTACGTAATATGTACCATCTGTATGACAACACCATTTTAGAAAAAGTAATGTAGTGGCAATATAAATCTAATTATATTATTCAAATATTCAGTAAACATATAAACAAATAAATAAATAAATAAAATAAAATAAGACCCCACTAAATCTTAGAGTCAAATCAGATTTCTGTATGATACTGGCTTTCTATTCTCTGACTTATTTCAGTCCTTATATCCAATTAAGGTTCAAAACACGTTATCCTGAGCACATACCTAAGCTCTCTGGGCTCTCTGTTCAGGATAGTGGGTTAGTTGGTAATTGTTAGTGGTTAGTGAAAGAGAAGAGGGTGTAGTGGTCTTACACCTACCAAATGAGTCATTAAACCACACTCTGGGTTGGAGCTGGTACCGGGCTGCGAACCCAGTACCGACCAGCCTTATGTCCGATGGCTTAACCATCCAGGCCGGTACAGATACTGGCTACATTTGTGCTGTATATATACGAGTTCTATTACTCTTTTCAATGATCTGTGTATAAAACTACTAAACTGCAAATGCTTTATAGTTAAAAGAACGAATTGAAACTGAATTACACCGTCTTATTTACATCTGTTTGGATTACCTGCAACACCGAGATACTTCCGTAGCAATTGCGCTCCCTAATGAAGTGAGCCCGTGGAATCTGTAGATAAAGAGATAAGTTAATTCCAGGGCAAATGGAATTCAATTAAGTAATTGCTAAGCACCTGTCTTGTTACCTCTTTCAGCGAGCGCTCGCAACACGTGTGGTCTTCGAATCAAGTGCTTGGTACCATTAGCCACAAGCTGTTAGCACCGCAGACCGATTTTCTGCCACTCTGTTCGTAAGAATGTCACAATGAATCCCGCAATCTTCCACGCTTGGATTTGTTTGTTTCATGATCGCAGTGCGCGACCGCTTGCCGCTTCATTTCATTCTTCAACAGATTTAATGCCGTGCTTATAATAATTATCCACTTACGGTAAACATACACACACAAACGCCCCCCCCCCCCCCCCCACACACACATACACATATCAAGAGAGATAGAGAGATAACAGAGAGAAAGATAACAGAGGGAGAGCTATAGCAGAGAGAGAGAGAGAGAGAGAGAGAGAGAAAGAGAGAGAGAGGTGCGACGCCGCTATACCGATTTCTTCTCTTTTACTAACGACTAACCAATAACGCGTGTCTTTCACTAACAACCACTAACGCTTGTCTTTGACTAACAACTAACCAATAACCCTTCTCTTTTCTAGTAACTAACCAATAACCCTTCCCTTTCACTAACAACTAACCAATAACCCTTATCTTTCACTAGCAAATAACCAATAACCCTTATCTTTCACTAATAAATAACCAATAACCCTCGTCTTTCACTAGCTACTAACCCACAACCCTTGTCTTTCAACAACAACTAACCAATAACCTTTGTCTTTCACTAGCAACTAACCAATAACCCTCGTATTTCACTAGCTACTAACCCACAACCCTTGTCTTTCAACAACAACTAACCAATAACCCTTATCTTTCACTAACAAATAACCAATAACCCTCGTCTTTCACTAGCTACTAACCCACAACCCTTGTCTTTCAACAACAACTGACCAATAACCCTTCTCTTTTACTAATATCTAACCAGTACCGTTTGTCTTTAACAACGAGCCTGATTGGGACATGTAGTAAGTTTCATCTAAGACTACATGTCGAAGTATTACTAAATAATTTACATCCAGTATTCTTTAAAACAAATTTTAACTTTTAACTTTGGACACACAGCTTAGACATATGCGATATTGTGTCAGAATAATTATTACCAAATGTTCGGCATCTAACAGCCGATGATTAATTAATCAATGTGCTCTAGTGGTTTCGTTAAACAAAACAAACTTTAACTCTTTTGTTTGGACCAGGAGAAGGAGACTTAAAACAAATAAATTAAATTCTACAAAAGGCCAATGATGCAGGCATTCAGTGAATGAATGTGTCATTGACAAAATAATTGCAGAAATATCATCAAACGTAATTCACAAGTTCGTCTGTGATTTTAATTTTAACCTGTCATTACATTTATAGCATTTTGAGCTCTGTTGACATGTTATGTCAAGTTGAAAACGGAAATGGAATTACAGGATATAAATGGTTAGGCCCACGCTAAAATCAATGGCACCATTTAAGAAGTAAAGAAATGGAAGACCATTATAGCGCGTTTATATTTTAGCAGACAGTGGGTTATAACAACAACGTGGCTTCAAAGGCCAGTCATTATTAATTTACATCAAGGACATCTTATGGACATCGAAATGAAATCTGTAAATGCACTATTGTAAAGAATAAAATCAACAATATATAATTAATATTTTTATTCAGGAATGTGGGTTTTTTTACACAACCTTCACGAATGTTTCGAATATATACATTTAGAAGTAGTTTTGTGCAATTACCTGTTTATATTTCGTTACAATAAGGTTAATGCATTAAAAGAAACCCCAAAACACTATTTAATATTTTTTTTTCAAAACTGGAGTTCTTTACATTGAAATTCTAAAGGTGGGCATAAATTTACTTCGATATATTCATTATTTGAAATGTTCTGGAACAAACTTATAGGTATTTTAGTGTATTTTACTGAAATCGTTATTAAAACTCAGTACTGACCGTAAAAACAACAATAAAACAACTGACAAATTAACAAAACATTTTTAACTTTGTGTAGTGTTATTCGATATAGTATAAAAGAAATTATTCCCAATGAATTTCGAACTGAATTTCCTTGTACCAAATATGGACTTTTAACAAAACAAAAAAGACGGAATACAGGGATCGAACTTAACTACGGCACAGTCGGCAATTGCCGTAGTTCGATATGAAATGACGCCGGTCAGGGCCTTGATCGATGGTAGTTTTTTTGCCGATGAATAAAAAATTATTGCCGTTGGCTGAAGTGACTAATTTTGGTGTTTATGTGAGTTGCAAAAGTTACTGGTTTCAAATTGCCGTAGGCAGGCTCAAAATTAACAACGTTGAGCATTTTGCCAATGACAAAAACATTTCAAAATTGTCAAAGATAATAAAAAGTCCGAGCACTGGAAATATTTGTAACGTGATTATTAAAATGTCAACACGAAATGAATGTGTTTTAACATTGTAGCGCTGTTGTTTTATTTCTGAATTAGAATAGAACCACAACAACGTGTATTCTGATTTAAGTTGGTACTGACCACAACTGACGAGTTCATGTTTAAAACAGAAAAGTTAATCGTAGATTAACGATTAAATTATTTTCAAATTTGTAGAGCTAAACAGAAATTATTTTCGAGGGATATGTCTAGAACTGGTTATGTCCAAATATGAGAGTAGGTCACCATTTCGATTTTAGAATGAAGTTTTACTTTCATTCTTTTTTTGGTGTTTTTTTCTCTGAATTTGTAATTCTGAAAATCGTAACTTTGGACATAACCAATGCTGCATGTTGGCCCTCGTTGACAACGATTCTTTTCGCTTTCTGAAACTCTTAAGCGCTCCGTGTACTTTACAATTCATACATTAATTTACTTACACCATCCGAATCCCGTTGCTGTTTGTAGTCGTTCATTTTAAAAATCTTCTCTCTCTTTCGCTATCTTTTCGGTATTTTCAATTTTCAGATGAAATGATCCGTATTGCTGATCTTAGAATACAATCTAGAAACAGACTTCAGTGGTCGAATCACGTATGTCCTTCACATAAGAGTTCCACAAACAGTCTTGTCTCTTCTAGATCACTCTGACACTGATAATAATTTTACCAAGACCATCATGCGTCTATATAAGAGACCAACTCGTTGGACAGTAATTTGTAGAGGACAAGTGACAAGCGGAATTTTTTGTTGGCTTTTCAGTATTTAACTGACTTTTCCATTTGCGAAAGCTTTTAAATTTGCAATGCAGCCATCTGAGAACGGATAGCAAGGACTTTGATGACGCACTCGATAATGGTCGGCCGTGGCTCGCAATTCGTTACTTAACCGCAACGCTGTCGGCTACTCGCATTTCGGCTGTTTTCCGATACGTTTTGATATTTTGCGTGAAGGAGATAATAAGCTAATTTCGACATGAACAAGTGGAATCACGGAACGAAAAGGACGAGAAAGAAAGCCATATGCTTTAGTGTCATTGTTATCCAACAGTCAATGGGGTATTTGCACTGCCATTTGAGGAATGTCCAACTGCTTTGTAGTGAAGGTTATTGTTTGTAAAACAGACAGAGGTTGCGATCTCTGTTTCAGTTGCAAATACTCACATATAATACAGACCCCCCCCCCCCCCCCCCATCCCACATCACTCACTTATTGGTGATCACAAATAATATGTTCAGGGTGAAGGGATGGAACATGAGAGAGAGAGAGAGAGAGAGAGAGAGAGAGAGAGAGAGAGAGAGAGAGAGAGAGAGAGAGAGAGAGAGAGAAGGTTTGCATGATAAGTTCACAATACAAGCTTTCAACATTGTTAAGTACAAAATATAAAATGTCACTATCTCTACGTCCAGAAATCAAATGTGAGTCTTACCGGAACACATTCACTTGTGTTACTTAGCTGAATTTGTTTCGATTACTTTTATACAAATAATGTTTTAAATGTTTGTCGTAAAGAGTATATATAGGAAATGTTTGACCATAGCATTATTGTCATTCCGACCGATGATCCACAACTAAAGAAATAAAAGGTCATAACGTGTTGTTTTGCTGGTAAGACATTCATAAAATACTATTTGCTGTTCACTGGAAGGAATATGTAAACTATCTGTCGACAGAGGATTTATTAAAAAAATAAGTGTTAATATGATAGCGCAAGTGTGACATACGCTCCACAATTAAATTTTCTTTTTTCACAATAAAAGTTTTATCTGAAGCCAAATAAGACAAGTGATTATAGTTTTCCGTGAAATTTTTTAAAAATAAATTAAAGCTATTGATCTAAAAAAAAACCTAAACAATTGACAATGAAGGGTGTGTGGGAAAAAACCTCATTTAAACACAATTCGCCTATGGCCTGCGTGTTACAATACGACGTAAAATCTTACGTTTATTTTTTTCAATATCATTAACTTCGATGGCGCCATCGGGTTCAATGTTCGTGGGTTCGATATTTTATTTCTGAATTGGTAACGAATTGTACGAGAAATTAGGCGCGGGCGCGGAAAGCGGTATAAGTCCGCGTCAAAAATGAGCGGCGCGTTAATATGAGCGGCGCGGTTTCATGTACATGTATATGAAAAATTAGCCTTAAGTCGCTATTACATACATGTGGCGTGCGGCAGCGGCAGAATGATGCAACATGTTTACATTGCACGCCGCACAACGCAAACCGGGTGCATCTGAACGATTATATTAAATATCATTCGAAGGATTTCAAGAAAAAACCCTGATACCGCATACCGCACGCCATGAACCACACGTCGCACGCCGCATACGTGTCAAAGTGGAATTACAGCTTCTTCTCCGTCATTATTACTTAGGCCACTTGAAATACAAATCCAAACGTTTTTCACATGCCCACATACACTGGGTTCAGGCATATCCACCGTGGGTTCAGGCATATCCACCGTGGGTTCAGGCATATCCACCGTGCGTCCCGTCTCTGGTATGACCAGTGGCATGGCCCAGAGCAGATCATTGAGATGATGGTGTGGTGTGGGTAATGTTTGGTATGCTTTCCATCATAGAACTGTTCAAACACGCCTGTCGTGGTGACAACCTCTGACTTCGCCAGGGAGTTCTTTCCATGACGGGGAACACTTGAGATGCGATGTGCTTGGCTTTTATCTCACTCACGACGAACAACTCATCATTAAAGCTGCAGTCCCTGGAATACTTTTATTACTTAAGCATATAGAATAGATGATTCAGTTCTGTTTGGTACATAAAAGGTCCACCACATCGCTATAGTTTCGCAATGCTCGCTTATGCCTCGGTCACATATGACCGCAAGACCACCATGAGGTGACAGTAAGGAGGTCTCACGGTTGTTGCGGCTGCCGTACGATTTTCTAGGCACACCAGACAGGGTAAAAACCTTGACCTTGCGATACTACAGTGACCTTGCGATACTACATGCGGCGGGGTTGCGGCTTACGGCCTTGCGATTTCCGAAAAAAAGTTTAATGTCAAATTAAAAAAATCGTAAGCCCCTGCGACAAGCAAAAAACCTTGAGATCGCCTCACGGCTACCGTATTCTACCGTGCGGCCACCGCACGGTTATGGCAATTTTGGGGACTTACGGCCCCCGCCAACACGCCGCAGGCCATTTGTGACCAAGGCATTATCTACATTACCTAGGTCAACTACAAACGCATTGGCCAGCTTCGTTTTTCTTCATTTAGCGGGACGCCAGTAGAACTGGGACTTTGCGTGATTTGCGCAGGCGCTGAACTTCTCACGTGATTTTGAACAAATTTAACTGTCTTGATCGAGGGATCGTCTCATATGTCCAAAACATATTTATATCCATAGAGGTATGGTACAACACCTTTCCAGGGGTGGGTGGGGGATTTGCCTTGAAATTTTGAAAGTGGCCAGCGGTCATCATACGCGTTACGTGTAAGGTGGTGTTAATAATTACGTAACGCTCTAGGGATAGAGGAAGAGGGTGTTGTGTTCGATTTACGTAACCTTTTTCAAGACTATGTTATTTTTATTCATTACTTAGACGTAAAAAGGTGATTTTTGGAAATGCGCGGTCAGTCTAGGATTGATCCCCATCGGCGGGTATATAAAAGGCCATGGTATGTGATATCCAGTCTGTGGGATGGTACATATAAACGATCCCTTGCTAAAAAAAAAAAATGTAGCGGGTTTCCCAGGCGCGTGTGCAGGGATTTCAGCGGGGTTGGGGTTATAGACTGTGTTGAGCGAAGTTTATATGGGGCCATGCTCCCCAAGAAAATATATTTCAATGTTTTTAAGCTTGGGCAGGTAAGGGTTTCGACCTCCAATACCCTCCCCCTGCACATACACCCGATTCCTCTCCAAGATTATATGTCAAAATTACCAAATGTTTGACATCCAATTGATGTCGTTAAACACCCCCCCCCCCAACACACCCCCCCCCCACCCCCCACCCCCCAAACCAAAGAATATTTATTTCAATTTGTCGATTTTAACACACTTAAAATTAAGAAGTGAAAACGTTCAGTGTCTACTTTAGTATATTTTATTTAGAAATATATACATGATCAATGTGTTACTATTATCCTGTTCAATTATTTAGATCCAAAGTTTTTTGCAAATGTTACGTTTATTTCCTATTCGATATTTGTTTTCTTTGCATTTACATGAAAACAAACCCAAATCCCGACAGGTTTTATATACAAATCATCATATAAAATGCACGAAGTTGACTTAATTCCACTTTTTAAAAATCTCTGTGTCGTTTGAATGCACGTTATTTCGCCTATAAATAACTACGGTCATTTGCATATCAAAACATTGGGATCTGAGGCTACGTGAAGGCCATTATAGCTTGTTTCACTAAATCAAGGTTATTATTGTTTTGCAGTGTGTAACAGCATTGTCTAATCTTTCCGTTAAACATAGATGTAAACAAACAGAACATGTAACCCTTTCTTGTAGGTGCATTATATTTAATAAATTTAGCTAATGTATTATGTATTTTTATTTTATTATATCAATTATATATTAGCATATCATACCTAACCTAACACAACTGAGGTGTAGAACAGTAATAAACACAAATCACCTCACACACCGCAGGAATGTGCTTTCCAAATTTATAAATAAATTTAATGCAGGGCCGGACCCAGAAGACCAGGGCGGGGGGGGGGGGGGGGGGGGGATAAAATGTCAAAGGCCACCAACATCAAATAATAATAAAAATGTTATTTAATTTGCCTCTAAATTGGGAACTCATACGTATATATATATTTATATATATATAGTATTTAGGGTGGTGCTAGGGGCTGGGGTTTGGGGGTGGGGTGTTACATTTGTAATGCGAAAAACCAAAGGGCTATTGTTCGGACTTGTATGGGTTCAACCACTTTTTCATCCCGCAGACACAGCCCTGAATGTTCAAAATATGATAGCATTGCTTGGTCATTAACATCATTATTTCGATCTATCACTTTTAATCCAGATACCGACTCTAAACCCTGAGTGAGTGCTCCGCAAGGCTCAATGGATAGGTGTAAACCACTTGCACCGACCAGTGATCCATAACTGGTTCAACAAAGGCCATGGTTTGTGCTATCCTGCCTGTGGAAAGCGCAAATAAAAGATCCCTTGCTGCCAATCGGAAGAGTAGCCCATGTAGTGGCGACAGCGGGTTTCCTCTCAAAATCTATGTGGTCCTTAACCATATGTCTGACGCCATATAACCGTAAATAAAATGTGTTGAGTGCGTCGTTAAATAAAACACTTCTTTCTTTCTTTCGATTTTAAATACCAACATATGTCTACAACCGGAAAAGTGATTTTTGAGGACGCCAATATATCAGACAGGAGACTGTCCTATCTCCATGAAATATCCAGTTTACGAGAACGGGGGTATTTAATAGTGTATCAAGATGAGACCTGGGTGAATATCAACCACACAACATCCCACCACTGGACAGGTATCCACCCGGACACAAGTACCGCCAATCACCTGCCGAAATCAGACGCTGCTGATCGAGTTCCTAAACTCTGTTCGGTGACTGGGAAGGGAAAAAGACTTATTATTTGTCATGCTGGCTGTAATAAATATGGATTAATAGATGGCTGTGAATTGATCTTTGAGGCTAAAAAAACAGACGGAGACTGTCATGGTGAGATGAATCATGACAATTTCATCAAATGGTTTGAAGAACAACTTATGCCTTCTCTACCAGAACCTTCTGTTATCGTCATGGATAACGCAAGCTACCACAACAAATTAACTGAGATTACACGATGTCCTGCACTAAACGCTAAAAAGGAAGAAATTCAGTCGTGGCTACGAAACAAAAATATACCTTTTGAGAGTAACATGACAAAGCCAGTTCTTTATGAACTTGTAAAAAGTAACAAATGTGCAAAGCAATTTGTTACTGATGGTATTGCTGAACGCCATGGGCACTTGTGTCTAAGACTGCCGCCAAGACATTCTGAACTCAATCCGATAGAACTGATCTGGAGTCAAGTCAAAGAGCACATAGCTCGTCATAATGATGGTAAAATGACCACGGTGCGGAGAGAACTTGCACATGCATTGAACTCTGTCACACCTACACACTTCTCTGACGCAGTTAAACATGTAATAAAGACCGAAGAAGATTTTAGAAAACAAAATAGTTTTATAAGAAATAAAATACCCCCTGTGATAGTCCCCCTTAACGAAGATAGTGATGAAGAAATGAGTTCGTCGACTGATTAAGTTATTTCTCCATACCCATCAGGAGTATTACTTTAATGTATGCATGAACTCTTTAACACCAAAAACAATTTATTTCCATATCATTCACTATCAAACAACCTAACAACCTATAAACTAATCGACTAGAAATGCATATAGACTACACATACACACGAGAGAAATGTTTATTTAACGACACACTCAACGCATTTGATATACGTTTATGTGGCGTCAGACAAAACGGTTAAGGAGCATTATGACAGTGAGAAAGAAACTCGCTACCGCCACATGGGCCACTGTTTCCGATAAGCAATTTTGATAAGCAATAAGGGACGTTTTATATGCACCATCCCATAGACAGGATAGCACATACCACCATACCACAGCCTTTATACATCAGTTGTGATGCACAGGCTGGAACTAGACACAACCAAATGGGTCCACCATGTGGGATCGATCAGTCGACCTACCATGAGCGAACGCTTTACCTCTGAGCTACGTCCCGCTCCATATACAAAAGAAGCCTTAAGTGGGGTTGGGGTTGTGCAGAGGGTCACACCTCCACCAATCGATGCATACCATATTCTTCTCTCTCTCTCCCTATAACCATATAACCATAGATTAAAATATGTTGAGTGCGTCGTTACATAAATGACGTCTATCTCTCTCTCTCTCTCTCTCTCTCTCTCTCTCTCTCTCTCTCTCTCTCTCTCTCTCTCTCTCTCTCTCTCTCCCTTCAGCGCGCGCGCTTGTGTATTCCACAATATAATTATAATATTTGATACATTTTTTTTTTTCAAACTGAGGTTTTGTCACTTGAATCCGCGCCTGCTTCATGTTTACAGATATTTTCTTAAATATAGGTCATACTACGATTTGTGCGGATAGGACGATAGAACCGAACATTAGTTTGAAACGCACTATAGAATGATGCTTTTGATATGCAAATGACCTTAGTTATTTATAGGCGAAATAACGTGCATTCAAACGACACAGAGATTTTTAAAAAGTGGAATTAAGTCAACTTCGTGCATTTTATATGATGATTTGTATATAAAACCTGTCGGGGTTTGGGTTTGTTTTCATGTAAATGCAAAGAAAACAAATATCGAATAGGAAATAAACGTAACATTTGCAAAAAACTTTGGGTCTAAATAATTGAACAGGATAATAGTATACAAACTAAACTTTAAAAGTTCTACTAACACTTTATAAAATATTAATTCTGAAATAGGAAGGTAGGCCTACGATTGTCGATAATACACTGTCAAGATCAAACCGGTTTTAACGAAAGACTCTAGTTCCTCAACCGAACGTTCTTCGTACAGCGCAAGATTTCTCATTTCATTTTTTGAGACGAAGCCTACAATTTGAAATCGGCCAACGCACGTGTTAACTGAAACTAACAACAGGCTGTCGTTTGTCCTTTGCCAAGCAATGGCGGCACAGGCGACGAATCGAGCGTATACTTTCGACGATCTCCGTTCATAGCGAACACACACGATTTTTTTTTAAATGCATTTGAGCTTGTATTTCATATTTGTACATGATATTATAATATGGTAACCAGAGACTGTAACTTTAACCCACTGTCCCAGACAAACAGCTCAAAATGGCGGAGGTGTCTGTCAGGAACACGTGTATCAACCGTAATTGCATGTATGAACGAAAAACAAGTTAAAATGAAAATAAATGAATGAAAAACTTATGTAAAATGATATGGTCTATGGGTTAGGATATGTGGAGTCAATTATTGTTAGAATATATGGGGTTAACTTTAATTTCGTAGTTCAAGTTCAAGGGGTAAATTAAGCCATAAAAAATAGTTTCCACTTGGGAGGGGAGATACTGGTCCGGCTTTGTGTAATTAACAAACCTAAGTGTCTATCTCAGTGCCGAGATAAGAGAGTGTTTATGTTTAATTGTTGGCACCAGGGAGGAAGGGCTGACCTGGTCAGAACAGCTTAATTTGCATACTGTTTTTCTTCGCTTGCTGTAGTTAGAAATAAAATCAGTTTTCACTTGGTCTCTTTGGTTGTCTGGTGGTGTCAGACGAGTAGTAATCGTAGAACTTAACACTATGATTGCTCTCTATCTTCTAAGTTATACCTGTCAGATAACCCACAACAAAGTTCAGTGGTAGTTCGACATTTCTCGTTAAGTTACGAAAATTGCCGGAACCGTTACAATAAAAAAAAAGTCATCAAATCCTTGACGTGAAGTCGACAATGCTGTGACGTTTTAAAGCTGCAGTGTCTGGTTTCAATCGTATACATAGACAAAACTACATATATGTGGTTTTCTGATTTCTGTATTCCACGAGTGTATTTCCTGCAGGACAAAATATTAATTTGAAATTTTGAAAGATGAAAGAAATAAAAGGTACCTTTTGTCAAATATATCATATCACAAAATTACGGTTGGAGATGTTTTATTTATTGAATAAGAATAAGAATTGTGTACGAAGCCAAAACAAGGGTCCAAAAAGTGACTGTCGGCGACCTTAACTATCGTGGATTAAAATAAAAGCTCGTTGGTTAGTAGTGTTCCCGTCTCAAGTTCTGGTATCGCGCTCATTAAATTATAAATATTTGTCACCGTTTTCGTCTGTTTTCAGTTCAAATTTTCCACAAAATAGCATTTAAAAAAAAACAAGCACCAACTTTGTTTACATATCGCGAAGTGCATTCCCGGTAACCATGTGCTATAAATAGTAGCGTTGAATACGGCATAGTTCCGGCAGTTGAGTTGAATACGGAAAAGTGTATTTCATTTTTCTATTCAGGACTGTATTTATATAGTAAGATTTAATGGGTATGTAATAAAATCAAGTTCTAAGTTCAAATACAAGCATAACTGCACTTTTAATTCACTCGCGAGTTGTCGTCATTAACGCATATCGTCAAATGCTTATTAGCCAGTTAGAACAATTCTCGCCATTTTGTAATACCGAGCGGATTCTAGCAGCCACTTCCTAGCAGCCAGTTTCAGCAGACACGCATGGCGACGTTCTAAACACCGAACTCATACGCCTTTTATAATGTGTGTTGTGGTGTGGTCTATACGAAACTAGTTGGACATCCTATATTACCGTAGTACAGAAGGATTTTTAAAGTGATACATCAGATATTATAAAAGTGCTTAATAAAACGGTTAAGTTGTATTTATACGGATATTAGTAACAATAAGACTGTGAAAATGAGACTTGGTTGTTATTTTGTTTTTGTGTTGTTTTTATATAAAGATACTCTTTAAAACTCTAAAATTCTTAAGTTGTAGTGAATAATAAAAATTAGTATAACAGTCTGTTTAAAAGTGTGAAATACAGGTAACAATCGAAAGGCGTACGAGTCCGACGTTTAGAACGTCGACATGAGTGTCTGCTGAAATTGGCTGCTAGCGTAATTGGCTGCTAGGAATTGACTGCTAGAATCCGCTCGGTTTTTGTAATGCAACAATAGCCGAACCGTACTATTTTTAGCCCAGTGGGCGCCCGCCAAAAGTGTTCCACTTTCAAAATACTGGGTTTATTTTTAACTTGGAAAAGCCAGTGTAGTGAAACCAATTCGGAGTGCGGCGTCTTATATGCACCAAACGTAATGGGATTTTCTGTTCTATATGCTTAAATAATAAAAAATATTCCAGGGAATGCTGCTTTAATATACTTATTGGTGTTAAAGCGATGCTACGTATATTCTTCTGAAGATAGTTTAACTTCAGAAATGTGCTAAGAGAATCTGCTGTTTGACATTTATAAGCATATTTATTTTAAATGTAAAATGTATATGTATCTAATACTATCGAATGACGACTGCTAACTACTGTACTGTTCTCTTGCAATGTTTTCTACATGTGTTGAATGGATATATCAATAGAGGTAAGTGTTTGATTGTTTGTTTATCAGGACCGTTCAGGTAGGAGGCGGGGTTCCTGTCCTGGGCCCCGTTCCACAAAGCGACCTTAGCTCTAAGATTACCTTAATCGCCTAGCTACCCTATGCACTTAAGTTGATCTTATGGCTAAGATCGCTTCGTGGAACGGGGACCTGGTCGGAGGAGCCGGTGGGGGTCGACACCTGCGCCCATGGCAGAGGGGTGCTGCAGCAGCTTGTTCTGAATGTGACCTGACCTGACCTGACCTGACCGGAGGTGGGGGTGGGTAGGCATAGGCGAAACCAGGATTTTATATTCGGGGCCATCCACATTTTCTATTAGTCGTGATATGGGACGACAGGCGCATATAAAAGGTGGTGGTGCCATTGTGCGTAGGGGTCATGGCATCCACCACCCCTCACCCAAATGTCTATGATTGTTTTTCCTTCAAATGTCGACATGCACATACATGCACACGCATGCAACAACGCGCATCCACATATGCGCGCGTGTGTGTGTATTGTACGTGTGTGTGTACGTGCGTGTATGATGGTGTTATTCGTCTATATAATTTTAAGACATTATTAATTAATGCTGTCAGACGAACAACTTCAGCATGTATTGGACCCGGGCCGACATAGTTAACATTTCATTGTCATCATTTACAATTTCACCAAACAAACAGAACAATACATTTCACATAAGACAATCATTTTATATTACATAAAAAGAATGCATTTATCATTAATATCTATTCCAACCCATTTGTTGATTATGAGATCACCAGCCTAGCTAATTAACTATGGTTTCGTGCTTACGTGCATGCAGATAATAGATTCAACGACAACTATTTCTAATCTTTGTTATTTCTATTTTGTTACTCTCTTTGCACAGACAGACAGCGAGTTGTTTACAAGGTTAAAACGATATTAATAATTAATCATCTTGAGCGTTTCCGTTTCACACAGATCACACTAAAGAATAAATTGAATTCGTTGTGAAAGAAAAATCTTAATCATCGCCATATTAATAAGTTATAATTCGGTTGTCGCGCAGTACAACTGCAAATGAATTTAATTTCAGATTATTATCGTATTTAAGGTTCAAGTACGCTGTCCCGGGCACACGCATCTGTATGGTGTTGATGCTTAATAGAGGGGACGGTGTACGTTTCTCGTCTACTCGACTGAATTAGCCGGCTTAATTTGGTACGGAGGTCATTCAATCAACCATTTGACACGTGCTTACTGAAGGTTCAAGTACGTCTTTCTTGAGCACATTCTCCGAATGTCCAGGAAGGAAATGTTTTATTTAACGACGCACTCAACACATTTTATTTACGGTTATATGGCGTCGGACATATGGTTAAGGACCACACATATATTGAGAGAGGAAACCCGCTGTCGCCACTTCATGGGCTACTCTTTTCGATTCGCAGCAAGGGATATTTTATATGCACCATCATCAGACAGGATAATACATACCATGGCATTTATAACATCAGTTGTGGAGCAGTGGCTGGAACGAGCAGTGGCACAATGGGCCCACCGACGGGGATCGATCCTAGATCGATCGCGCATCAGGCGAGCGCTGTACCACTGAGCGACATATATGACTGCCCCTTCAGCCCAACAGCTGACATGTACCAATGTGAATAAAGTGAATGTAGCCGTCATGCACCTCTTAACGACAACATCCAACAGCTGACATGTACCAATGTGAATAAAGTGAATGTAGCCGTCATGCACCTCTTAACGACAACATCCAACAGCCGATTATTAATAAATCAGTGTGTTCTGGTGTTGTCGTTAAACAAAACAATGTTGTTTTTTATCTTCACAACAATGTATAATCGGTTGGAAACGACTGAGAGATACGAACCCAGAACCTACGAGCTGTAAACCAGAGGCATGTCCAGGATGGCGAGCGATCGATGTCGCGCAATAGACTGGGTGTTATGTCTACCATTGGATGAATGTGCTATGATAGAAGACGATTGGTACTAGTCGAATTGTATGCAAGCGCTCTGCCATCTGAACACACTTGGCCCTTAAACGAAGCGCCTGACGAGATCTGCTGCATTTGACTGTCTTGTCACCATGAGTCTTTATTTTAAAATGTGTATATAGCTATTTTGAATTATGATTGTATATATTCTATGAAGAACTCCTGTTGTCATCTTGTCACTGTAAATACTCATTGTACAATAATTCATCATATGCTGTCGTTTGACGGCCTGGATGCACCGAAATAAACTTTCAAGGTTTCAAAGATGTACGCGTGTGACTCGGAGTGGCTTAACAACACAACCTTGAAACCTACTGACAACTGACAAGAACGTAGACCGACAGGGCGGTTATTATCGTGTTAATGTTTGTACAGCTTAAAACAAGACGCCATAATTAGTCAATGTTATGAACGTGTAAAACATATATATCAGGTCTTAAAACAAATTGTGTGTTTCCGGAAATGCGCCGAAAAAAACATTAGGTAGGATCATATGCTGGAGCAAAACATGAAATTCGGGCAAAAATGATAGAGATATTCGGTGAAAATGTGCTAACCTGAAACCTTTTAACCATGTATTTTTATCATTCTACCAGAAAAATGTGTTGTAAATCCATACAAAAAATGCGTAGTGATTCATTTGCAACGCTATATAGCTGTTTGGCAGTATTGCTAATATGAATAAACATTGTTATCCAGACTGGGACATTTTCGTTTAATTGGGGCAACAGTCAGCCTGCCTCCCTACAAACACGGGAGCCTGTGGGCAGGATAGTTCTGTTTTCTTCATTTTTTCTTCTTGTTTTTTAAGTTACTGCATAAACGTTTGGGTGGTTTGCATGGTTATTTGCACACTTTTGATGTTTTGATTGACAGCCGATAGTCCCAAGTGTGACAATATGAGAGTTTATCTGCCGTAAAGCTAAATATCGAAAGTGTGCAAATAAGCATACATAAAACCAGTAAGTTTATGCAGAATTCAGAATTTAGAACTTTATTACGCTCAGGCCGTTACACAACGGCATATGAGGAACATGATATATAAACTGCAGTGACAAGATAGGGTTTACAGGAGACAGCAGAACAATGGTATTAATACAAATGCAATACAGTAATAGAGACAATAGTATAATACAAATACAATAGAATAATAAAAGCAATAATAAAATACAATTGGAATAAAGTAATGTAATGTCATATTATTATAATTACTACCAAAATGTGCTAATCAGACGCGCACACATATATATGTATACTTGGGTAGTGACAGACATTGTAAATAATTATAGACCAGTGTTCTTTTAGGGTTTACTGCATTTATCAACAATTTCTTTTATTAATTTACATAATTTCTTGAGAACACCTATTTTGCTATTCGTCATTAGTTGTTTAAATTTCAACATACTTGGTTTATTATAATAATTTGCGCTAAATGAATTGTAGCACACCTTATTACACGATAAGCAAGTTCGGCTCGGAAAGAGATGGGGCTTAAAAGCGTGTGGTTATACACATTTATTGCATAATTCTGTCAACGAGATGACCACCTAAGCGTGAGTATATTCACCCACGTTATAATCAGATAACATTTTATGGATATTCTTTTCTGGGTTTTTTATGTCTTCATATTTAAAAAAAAAAAAACCCAGAAAACAGAAATTATAGATAAAAAATCAAATTAGGGTCGGTCCTTTTTTTCTAGGTAGGTTCTGGTTCCCGAAAAAACACACACTTTTAGTTTAAGTCTCGGATTGAGACGTAGCCCAGTGCTAAAGAGCTCGCCTGTTCGTTGGTCTATGATACATCGGTGGGCCCACTGAGCTATTTCTCATTCCATTCAGGTCACCACAACCGGTACATCAAAAGCCGTGGCATGTGCTATTCTGTCTGTTGGACGATTCATATAAAATATACCTTGCTAATAATTGAAAAATGTAGCTGGTTTTCTTTCTAAGACTGTATGTCAGAATTACCAAGTGTTTGACATCCATCGCATTATTAATAAATCAATGTGCTCTAGCGGTGTCGTTAAACAAAAAAGTTTTGTTTAGGCCTCAGTCTCGATTCTGCACTCCTTGAGCCCTTCCGTTCATCGCCGCAGACAAAAACAACACATTTTGCATTACACCGGCTGCACTACACGGTAATTCACGTCATAGAAAACATAATGGGATGAAAACCAGAGATGAAAGAGATCGTGTTAAAGATGTAATCTCGCCTTCACATCGGGTAACATAATAATATTTTAACAATTCAACGAATTAGCATGGAGCCCCTAACCAATCATTGTGCAAAACAAGTGAGTCATTTTAAGCTGGTGGCACATATGCAGCGCAAAGTGACGTCAAACGTTGTCATACCTAATATTATTAGTACACCGTGAAACTAAAGCTGTATCCTAACCGGCCGCGCGATGCGTGCGATTATTTTAGAAATAATTGATTTCAATTGCCGCATCCTAACCGCACGCGTGCAACGCGACATATTAATATGTCGCTCGCGGCCGGTTAGGATACAGCTTAAAGGGACATTCCTGAGTTTGCTGCAATTTTTAAGATGTTATCGACTAACTGAGACTTTTTAACGATTGTAATTAATTATCAAATATATTGTTCTGCATAAAATATTAGTGGTTGTATATTAAACGTGTTTCTGATCGTTCTAATATTTGTACTAGGTTACATTTCATTTTATTTCCTAAAATATATTTTTTCGTACGTACGAAATTATTTGAAGACGAAATCCAGTTTGGCTTCTTACAAATATTAAGACGACCAGAAACACGTGGAATATACAGACACTTATATTTAAACACGAAAATATATTTAATATGTAAGTTTAATCGAAGAAATATTTTATTAGTCGGAAACATCTTACAATGCAGCAAACTCAGGAATGTCTCTTTAAACAGTGATCGTCGATATGGTGAGCACCTTATTTATGTGTGTTTCAGGTTACTTATAGCAGGCTGTGCAAATTGAATAATATAACAAAAGTTATCAGTTAAAGTTTGTTTTGTTTAACGACACCACCGGAGCACATTGATTAATTAATCATCGGCTATTGGATGGCAGAACAGAACTTTATTTACTCTTAGGCCGTATACCACGGCATATGAGGTACATAATACAATTATACATATATTTTGACAAGATGGCAAACGTATAAGTATTTCACATAAATAAATAAACAAATACATATATTTATATATACATACATAAAATACATATCCATATAGGTATTTTAGCCGGGGGACTTAAAGGTATTCATAATAAATTTACAGAAAATTGACAATTTACGAAGGATACCGGTTTTCTTGCTGTTGAAGATATTATAAAATTTATATATATTAGGTTTTGATTGACAGTATTGTGGTAAGTAAATAATTCTGGATTCTTTAAAAAAATGGGCATTTAAGTATATAATCGAACTCGTCTCCGATGTCGTTACTGTTGCAGAGGGGACATATTCTATCATGTAGTGGTATTCGTGTCCATCTACCTGTTTCAATGGGGAGTTTATGGTTTGAGAGTCTAAAACGTAATAATGGACACCAATGTTTTTTCTCAAGTTGTTAAATATGTCTCAAATGTAACACAATATTTTAACAGTTTGTAATTTGAAGCTTTTCCGGAATTATCGATATGACTGTACCATGTTTGTAGGAATTGATCTTTAAGTCTTAAAGAAATAAATTCTTTAAAAAGTGTAGCATTTGCAGTTCTATTACATTGTGACATCCATATATATGTACAACCAATGTTATCCAATATTGATTTTACAAAGTCTATCCATTTATGTTTGTAAATATTATTATTGTAGTCATTCACAACAATCTATAAACAAATAATGATAACTTGGACTGCTTCCCTGTAATTAGTCTGAACCAAAAGGTAATCATCCTTAGCTTTACAGTTATAATTACCGGGA
Organism: Gigantopelta aegis; assembly: GCF_016097555.1. Classification (NCBI taxonomy): domain Eukaryota; kingdom Metazoa; phylum Mollusca; class Gastropoda; order Neomphalida; family Peltospiridae; genus Gigantopelta; species Gigantopelta aegis. The sequence goes on along the minus strand of NC_054707.1, from coordinate 73,962,521 downwards.
AACGTCCAAGTTCTCCATACAACATGTACAACGGTGTAGAATTCCTCACTGGTAACAGTAGTTTTAAAAATCCCATGTTTCGCATCCGTATAAAAGGACTGATATAACCATGCAATCAAATAATTTAAGCTGACAGTGAATATATATATTACAGCTTTATGTAACTTTATGTGCTAGTTCGTAAATTTTTCTTGCATTAGTAACTTTATTTAATTTATGGAATACAACACCAAAGTATTTATACGTATATACTTTATCAAGTCTAGACTTTCCCAAATAAAACATTTTGTTGTAGTCCTTCTTGTTGCCACTAAAAATTAAAACTTTTGTCTTTTTACAATTGACAGTTAGTTTCCATTCTGTACAATATGAATTAAAAGTATTTAGTAATGTCTGCATATCTTCAAAATTATCTGCGAAAAGCGCTGTGTCGTCTGCATAGAGTAAGACAAAAAGAACAATAGTGTTAATCAAGGTGGCATCTGTGAATAATCCATCTATTCGGATCCATTACATTTATTCTTTATAAAAGTTTCTTCAAGTTCGTTAAGGAACAAGGAGAACAGCAAGGGTGATACATTTTCACCTTGCCTAACACCCACACAACAAGGAAAATAATTTGTCCGTGCATTATGAGCAGTAACACAAGATTTAATATTCCGGTACATACTATATATGACTTGGAAACATTTACCATTTATACCGAATCAAATGCTTTGCTAAAATCTATAAATGTACAGAATAGTTTTTTCTTTCGTGCTTTTAATAATTCGATAAGTCCATAGAAAATAAAGATATGATCGTTCGTAGAATATTCCTTTCTAAATCCAGCTTGAACTTCTGAGAGTAAATCATTCGATTCGAGATATAATATCAGCCTATTATTCAAGACAGAAGTAAAGAGTTTCCCAAGACAGCTGAGTAATGTAATGGGTCTATAGTTTTCGGGAGCCTCCTATCGCCGCTTTTATAAATAGGTTTAATTATACCAACCAACCAGGAATCTGGGAAAATACCGTTATCTAATACTAAATTAAAGAGTTTGACTTATACAGAACTCATGCAATCTATTGTCTGCTTAATATATTCGTTAATGATTTGGTCTGATCCAGGTGCCTTTTTTTCCCCTTTTCTTTTTTAGTCTATTAACGACAGCGAGTATTTCTTCTTCTAAAATGGGTTCATTTAGGGTTGTGTTATATTCTGAGTCTGTAGTGAAATTTAGTTCATTTGCATCTGCTGTATGTTCATCGCTGCTGTTTACATCTTTAAAGTAATCGTAGAGCTTATCTAAAGGTGGTAATTTACAGTCATCTTTGTTTTCTTTTAACAGTTTCCAAAAGGCTCGCGTGTCGTGATGACTGAGTTCTGTAATCTTGTGCTTCGTCTTCCAATTATGTCTGTTTACCCTATTTGCGAATTACATTTTTATATTGTTTGCTGGAATTCAAGAGGCGCTGTTTGTTATCTGGTGTAGTTCGTTCAGACATTTGGTAATTCAAGAGGCGCTGTTTGTTATCTGGTGTAGTTCGTTCAGACATTTGGTAATTCAAGAGGCGTTGTTTGTTATCTGGTGTAGTTCGTTCAAACATTTGGTAATTCAAGAGGCGTTGTTTGTTATCTGGTGTAGTTCGTTCAAACATTTGGTAATTCAAGAGGCGCTGTTTGTTATCTGGTGTAGTTCGTTCAAACATTTGGTAATTCAAGAGGCGCTGTTTGTTATCTGGTGTAGTTCGTTCAGACATTTGGTAATTATGCACGTAGTCATCTAAGGAAACCCACTACACTTGATCATTAGCAGCAAGGAATCTTTTATATGCACATTCCAACGGACAGGAAAGCACATACCACGGCCTTTGATCAGTTGTGGTGCACTGGTTGAATGGATCCACCGAGGTTTCGATCCTGCGACGTAAGCACCCCAGCCGACCACTGAACCGCCTGAGCTAAATCCTAATCAAGAATATAGCAAGTCATGGAAATAAAATAAAACTGGGTAGTAGGTTATAAAGTCGCAGACCAACCTAGTTTGAACCCGTGCAAAAAGTGACAACCATTAACATAAGCGTATTAAGTTACAATAGAGTGAAACAAGAGTATACCTCTAAAAATAAACTAAAGCTCGACTTCAAACCCGTTATTTGTCATAAGTTCGTGCAGTTTCAGAATTATAAAAACAATAATTTCGTGGCATTATAAACATCAGTGTGACTATAAACATTTCGGATGTACAAAAATGAATATTCTAAATAACAAAATTGCCATGTCTGTTTAAAATGATCAAACACGACTTTTAAAGCTATATCCTAACCGACCGCGAACGACGCGAGCGATGCGAGCGATTATTTTAGAAATCATTGATTTCAATCGCCGTATCCAAACCGCACGCGTACGGCGCGACATATAAATCTATCGCGTCGCATGCGTGCGGTTAAGCATCCGAATATACACGACACTATATATATCCTAACCAGACGCGACCATAACGACAGTCTTCTTTTTAAAATTGTTATCAACAGTTCAAACCGCCAAGTAAAAGTTGTTTGATTAGTTAATATAATTTTGTCGCTCGTCTCGACTACATCAATCTGTCGCGCCGTACGCGTGCGGTTAGGATGCAGCAATTGAAACCAATGGTTTCTAAAAAGAATCGCTCGCGTGCGGTTAAGATACAGCTTTAGGATGCGGCAACTGAAATCAATGGTTTCTAAAAAAAAAAATCGCTCGCGTCCGTTTAGGACACAGTTTTAGGATACAGTTTAATTGTGAAAATAAGTCGTAGTGGTTCAAATCTAGGATCTGATGCTTTGAACGTTTTAAACATATTGTATTTACAAACGAATACAAGGTGCGGATAGATGACATTGTGCCATAAACAGGACGGCATGTACCACAATACAGGGTTGTTTTTTTGTTACAAATTATGGTACACAGTACTGGTGGGACCGGCCTCGGTGGCGTCGTGGTTAGGTCATCGGTCTACAGGCTGGTAGGTACTGGGTTTGGATCCCAGTCGAGACATGGAATTTGTAATCCAGATACCAACTCCAAACCCTGAGTGAGTGCTCCGCAAGGCTCTTTGGGTAGGTGTAAACAACTTGCACCGACCAGTGATCCATAACTGGTTCAACAAAGGCCATGGTTTGTGCTATCCTGCCTAAAAGATCCCTTGCTGCCTGTCGTAAAAGAGTAACCTATGTGGCGACAGCGAGTTTCCTCTAAAAAACCGGTTTCAAAATGACCATATGTTTGACGTCCAATAGCCGATGATAAGATAAGAAAATCAATGTGCGTCGTTAAATAAAACAAACTTTACGTTTTTTTTTACTGTACTGGTTGTCATCGAAAATAGCCCAGTGAGAGAGAAGGCTAGTACAAGAAAATCATTATTTAAGACTCATGTATAACATTCAAAATATCTTATATCGCTGAGAAACAGTTTTATGTTAAAAACGAAAACAACAAGAGAGAATCAAATAAACCCAATATAGTGTTGAAAATTATATTTTATGAAGAGAAAACTCTTGTAAGTCTTTATGACCAATTGCACATCTCAAAAATGCTCAGTTACTGAAATAAGTACTAAGGTTTGATGATGATGATGGTGGTGGTGGTAGTGGTGGTAGTGATGATGATGAAGATGGTGGTGATGATGGTGATGGTTGTGATGATAAGGGTGGTGACGATGATGATGATATTGATGATGATGATGATGATGATAGTGATGGTAGTGATGATAATAATGATGTGATGATTATGGTGATGATGATGATGATGATGATGACGATGGTGGTGGTGATGATGGTGAAGATGATGGTGGTGGTGGTGGTGGTGGTGGTGGTGGTGGTGGTGATGATGATGGTGGTGGTAGTGGTGTTGATAAGGATGATGAGGATGATGATTGTGGTTGTAATGGAGTTAGTTGTAATGATGATGGTGATTATAACACGACTAACAGAAAACGTTCACAGAAGAGACATACTAATACATGGGTTGTCAGTATTGGTACTCAAGCACTTACCTCGAATGTATCGCGCTTCATATTGCGTCTGATGCCCGAACGCCACACACCCTGGACCTGTTGCTAACTCTTTACCTGGCACGTCAACGCGACGACGAAAGCAGCGGATAGAAATAACGTTACATGTAAATGAATGTCTGGAGGAAACATTATAATATGTATGATAGATTCCGCGCACGTATTACGTGGATGTTGCACTTCGTATTAAGCGTCGTTGTCTTAAGTGAAGAATACTTCGAACGCTTCTTGGCAGATCTTTTTTCTTCTTCTTTTTTTTTTTTTTTTTTTTTTTTTTTGCATTCTAGGAAATTGGTTCCTTGTAAACCGTAATATAGGTTTCCTGTCTGATGAAAAGTGTCTAAAAATAACCCTTTGATGTTAATAATAAAAAAATTAGTAGCATCGGGGTTTTTTTCGGGTTTTTTCAAAGCGAAACACAGGATACTGTGTGTTATAGCTCCAGCATGTTTTACATCTAATAATGGCTCGTCAAATACTGTGATGGGAGTTTGTTAAACAGTCCTTTCATTTCTTTTGAAGAAAATTAATATTTTAATGATATATCGCTAGCATTTCCGAAATATTTATGTATTTATCTGCACCCTAATGTTATTTTCTTCTAAGCATAAGAACCAACGTAGAAATGATTTCTGAATGAAAAAAAGGCACATTTTGTCGAACTCTTACCGTTCGACCTCGCACACTGAGATTATTATAAACACCAATCATATTTTGTCACCAGTCGGAGAATTGTTAGAATATATTAATACACAAATATTTACAGAGCTAAATATAAATATAAATATTTCTACTAGAACAGACGTGGCATTCATTTATTTAATTTTTTAATTTTATTATATTATTTTATTTTATTTTATTTCATTTCATTTTACTTTATTTTATTTTACTTTATTTTTTTATTTTATTTTATTTCATTTTATTTCATTTTACTTTCATTTTTTTATTTTTTTATTTTTTATTTTATTTTATTTTATTTCATTTTATTTTACTTTATTTTTATTTTTTTTTTTTGCACAAAACCAAAACTTATGCCCAGGATGTACGTGCCTGAACCTTCAGTGAATATGGGCATGTTAATAGGCTCTCCTTCCAGGCTTGTCGGTGACGTTCACTGGATTCCCTTAGCATTGGTTCGTTCTGGTTATCTAAAACACCACGCGTCAAAATGTCGCGTTCTCCTGGGATCCAGATAGTGAAAACAGTCAATCAGTTTTACATTACGGTGTCAGGAGCAGTGTGTGCAAACATTGGCGCTGTCGCATAACAAGAGATATTATTATAAAGGAGAAAATGGCATTTTTTGTCAAAGGAAACAAAAGTCAGTCCATGAAGCTGTATATAGAGAATAAGACATGAGTGGCCGTTAGATACCATTTATCTCAGCACGAGTTGTCTTAAAATGTATGTAAGGAGTGAAAACGAGTTTGATACGTTTTTAAGCAACGAGTTGTGAGATAAATGGTATCTAACGGACACGAATGTATTATTCTATTTCTTACATATCCTCTAAAACCAGGTTTCAAGCAAATTTTAACATTTTTTTCGACTGAAAGCTATTTACAACCCTTTGCACTTGTAGCTGACTTACGCGTCACAGACACATGATTATCAGGTTAACTATACGTCACAGTGTAATCGATTTCAATCGTGTTGTTTTTCATTGGATATATGGCATTGGTGACCTGGTGATCACCTAGGAGCAGCCAGTTGAAATTGTTAACACATGTACGTGTGTAAGCAAGGTATATGTTATCATAAATAACGCATAGTGTTCTCACCAACGGGTGTGTATGAATATGTTTTAGCGTGAATATAAACTGAGCACTAGCATTGCTATATAATCAAGAAGTCTGAGATGTTTGGGTCGCAGGATCGAACCCCATCTGGGGGGTTTTACCATCCCAATCTGGGAAAGTGCTTATAAAAAGATTCCATGCTGCTAGTGAAAAATGCAGCGTGTTTCTCTTTAAAATAACATGTCAAAGCTACCCAATGTTAAAGTCCAATAGCTGATGATTAGTTAATCAATGTGCTCTAGTTAAATAAAACAAACTTAATTTGTAACTGTAATCATGAACATTATTACTGTTATATACTCGCCATTACCATTAACATTGTGTCAATACTCCCAGCCACCAGCAGCTACAGTATCATTAGTATCACCATCACCAACAACAAAGGTACAGGCTTGATTGTCAGTACCATCATCGTGGCCATATCACCGTCACTAACAACAAAAGTACAGGTTTGATTGTCATTACCATCATCGTGGTCATATCACCGTCACCAACAATAAAATGACAGGTTTGATTGTCAGTACCATCATCGTGGCCATATCACCATCACCAACAACAAAAGTACAGGTTTGATTGTCAGTACCATCACCGTGGCCATATCACCGTCACCAACAATAAAATGACAGGCTTGGTTGTTAATACCATCATCGTGGTCATCATACAAATAATAATATAATTTTACTAATTAAACTATGCTCATCTAGTATTTTTTATTGTTAATACTTTGTATGTTGGCGTCGTGCTTAACATATTTTTCTTTTCCATTACATTGTTAAAATATAAAATATATCAATGTGATTGCCTTCAGTAGAAGCCATTTTAATGGCATACGCGATCTTAACTTTCCATTTTCTGAATCCACTCAGTTGATAAACTATATTTTTTAAGATTTTAAACTATTGCTGATTTGTATCTCTACTTCCTAGTCGGTCTGGGATCGATCGCCGTCGATGGGCCCATTAGGCTATTTCTCATTCCAGCCAGTGCACCACGACCATCAAAGGCCGTGGTATGTACTACCCTGTCTGTGGGATGGTGCATATAAAAGATCTCTTGCTGCTAATCAAAAAGAGTAGCCCATGAAATGGCGACAGCGTGTTTCCTCTTTCAATATATGTATGTTCCGTAACCATATGTCTGACGCCATATAATCGTTAATAAAATGTGTTGAGCGAGTCATTAAATAAAACATTTCCTTCCTTCCTCTACTTCCCACATACATATGCATATACACCAGGCTAAAGTTCAGCAAGCAGTTTTTCGCTAAACGTTTGTGAACAATTTTGACTGGTTCCAGAAGTGGACATTCGATTTAAAGTGTAGCGAAAAAATCCAGTCTAGCAACCGTTAGCGACAAATAGTTTGTTAAACGTTTCCAGCGTCGACCAGACTGGTTTTGTTAATGATAACTGCACGCCCCACGTGAATCTATATATACATAATAACGTAAGTGAATTCGGAACTCGAGTGCGCTATTTGGCCTAACGGCTGGCAGTCTGATTTCCTCAGCCGCGCTCTTAAGCAGTAATTATGTTTCCCATTTAGATAATTACAATACGGCTGACGACGCCACCGTCGCTAATTTCCGTGCTGCCGACAGCGCTGACGTGTGGCAAAATGCTACTGTCACTACCTGTTATCTCCCAACAGCAAACTCCGTCTGGCATTATTTAAGGCGTTTATGGCCTGTAGTGGAATGCTCTGTATTCAAATCCTACAGCAGCACATGGTCCCGAGTCATGCCCCTGATCATATCAGAGGCTGGACTCGGAATAGGCGTGTTAAACTAGTTAAGCAAGTATCATGCACCAAGGAAGAGGACCAGGGGGGACCTGTCCGCTCATTAAAAAAAACATCAAGTGTCTTGTTTAACAATTGTTTTACAATTTTCAATTCACGAATTCCACGCTTTTATTGCAATGGCCTTTTCAGGAGTTGGTCCACGTGTCCTGGGCTTTTTTCTCTTGGCCCCCTTCCTAAAATATGTCCTGCGTCCATCTTTGCACCATTTAACTGATCTCTTTTATTATCGTTGGAATTTCAGAGTGAAGAAGTTTAAAGTTAAAGTTTGTTTTGTTTAACGACAACGCTAGAACACATTGATTTATGAATCATCGGCTATTAGATGTCAAACATTCAGTAATTTAACGTTTTGTCTTAGAGGAAACTCGCTACATGTTTCCATTAATAGTGTCACGGGGATCCTATAATACCCGTAACTGAATGAAATACGCGTATCCAAATATCTCTCCTAACTGTATATATATTAGATCTCTCTGTAACGGGCAGTTCAAAGCCCGTGTGGCTCGTCTAGGTATGATCAGAGATAAGATCTTATATAAAGTATGTATTATTATAGCACGTTTAGTTCACTAGAAAACACAACAAAAACACAATACACATTGGAATCTGTATTAATACTACGCTGACAAATGTACTGCCGCAGTAGTTAATTAACAACAACAAATAATAACAACCCAGAACTGATCACTTAATTAGTTAATCTCTAGGTGTCTAGTTTACACAATATTCTAATCACTTCACCGTGATACAACACACACACACACACGTGTGATAATTGAGAAACGCTTCCAGGGGAACTTAATTAATAAAGGAATTACAACTCTATTCCTAACTGGTTAATTTTTAATTAACCCTTAACTACTCATTCAGTAACCTTGTAATACAGAATTAATACTGGTACCTATCACAATAAAGACAATAACCTACAGTTTACATAGGTCCTCTAGGATGACTGGTTAAGCTTTATATATATATTAGAACAGTGAGCCTACAGTTTACTGCGTCAGATTGCCGGCAGCACCGTCTAAATAATATTGGTATAATACAGTATTAAAATATTTAAAGTCACATCAATCACATCAAGGTTATACAACACAGCAGAAATAATATTTACCAAGTCCAAACGGACGCATTCCCTGGAAGCCTTTCAATATGTTTCTCCCCGATATCTCTAAATCCTATCTATTTATTACAAATTCCGAATATCGCCTGGGGACACATCGCGATACTCCCCTTATCATGTGAATTTTCCACAGCAACCAAGATGACATTTTTCCTTAGATGGTCAGACTTACTGTCGCCAGTTCGCTGACAATCCCCTGGTTGTAAAACAGAACTCGCGGAGGTATTACGTAACTACTGGCGACATGGCTTCCCACCTAGTATGGGTGTGTTAATGAAAACAGCACGACCACCATCGCGCAGAGGTATTACTTAACAAAGTGCCCACCCGGATTTAAGTGCATATTGGAACTGCACACGGCCCTCTAAAACAATTAATATCGCCACAGGCGAAAACAAATTTAAGAGCATGTACCGTCACACACCCCAACCTCAAAAAGGATATTTCCTCTACTCTAGAAATAGGGAAATATACTACATTAAAACAAAAGGTGCGTTAACCGACGCATCCGGGCATTTATAACACATAGTAATAAGGTGACTACCAGTAATCACACTGAGTCTCTGAGTCCCTGGTATACAATAAAATATATAAAAACAAAACAGAAATCAAGAATGTCAACACATTATCACAACGTTCAACTTCGGGACAGGGCATCAGCGATTACATTAGATGTGCCCTTGATATGTTCAATGGTAATTGGGAATTCCTGCAGAAGAAGACTCCATCTCAAAACTCTCTGGTTGGTGGCTTTCATTCTGTGAATGAAAGTGAGCAGATTATAGTCCGTAAAGACCACCACTTGATGCACTGCTGATTTCACGTAGATCTGAAAATGCTTCAGAGCTTGTACCATGGCCAAAACTTCCTTCTCTATAGTGGAATAGTTCACCAGGTGTTTGTCAAACGTTTTGGAGAAGAAACTTACAGGATGGTCCAGTCCATTTTCGTCTTCCTGGAACAGCACAGCTCCAGCTCTCACGTCACTGGCATCCACAGCCAGCTTGAAAGGCATTCGGTAGTCTGGTGCTGCCATCACGGGAGACGATGAGAGCATCTGCTTGAGACGGTTGAATGACTTCTCGCATTCATCTGACCACTGGAACTTCGTTTCCTTCTTTAGCAGCTACCGTCGCAAATTTAGTACAGAAACGACGATAATAACCGGCCATACCAAGGAACCGGCGAACTTCACGACGGTTGGTCGGTACAGGATACTGGCTGATGCTTAGTGTCTTGGCCTGCAGAGGGGCGACGCAACCATGTCCGACAGTATGACCTAAGTAGGTCACTGAAGCTTTCACGAATTTACATTTGCCCAGGTTCACAGTCAAGTTAGTTTTCTGTAGGCGACTGAATATTTGTTGTAACCCGGTTAAATGTTCATCCCAAGTGTCGGTGGCTAACACCACATCGTCCAGATACACACTGACGTTTTCTAAGTCTGATAACACCTGGTTCATCATCCTTTGAAAGGCAGCAGGGGCAGTCTTCAAACCAAACGGCATCACTCGGAATTGGAAGAGGCCATCAGGTGTGATGATCGCCAGAATGTCCTTAGCTTCCTACGTTAACGGAATGGCATAAAAACCCTTCACTAGGTCCAATTTGGTGATGTATTGAGCGTGTCCAACTTGGTCGATGCAATCGTCAAGGCGGGGTAGAGGGTAGGCATCTGCCTTGATGAGTTGATTCACGCGACGTAGATCAGCACACACCTGGAAACTGTTATCTCCCTTTTGAATCAGAATAACAGGTGATGCCCACTGACTGTTTGATGGTTCCAGAATGTCGTGTTCCAACATGTAATCTATCTCCTTTTTCAGTGCCGCACGTTTTACAGGATTTATTCGATAGGCATGCTGTCGAATCGGTGTAGCGTTGGGTTCCAAGCGTACATCCTGGATTAAGTTATTGGTAACCGTTGGAAAGTCCTGACAAATGGAAACATTGTTTTGTATCAACGTAGTCAACTTTGCTCGCTGGGTGCTGTCAAGGTGCTGTAGATAAGAACTCAAGTCTGCTAGAATCTGGCTGTTGGTTAACTTGATCTCTGCAGTCTTGACGTCATCACAGGAAGTTGAGTGACTCAATTTGGACAGGCAACACTGGAACTATCGGCAGTCTGTCAAAATAACCTTTTAGCAAATTGATGTGTCAATACCTACTTTTTCTAACCCTATCAGGAGTGTTTATCACATACCCTGTCTCATTAACCTGTTTGTGCACAACATAGGGACCGAAATACCGGTTCTGTAATGAACCCCGTTTAATGGGAAGGTACAGTAGCACTTTATCCCCTGGTTTAAATTCCCGACTCTTAGCCTTCCTATCAAACACTGATTTTATTTTGCTCTGAGCACAGCTCAGATGCTTCCTAGCCAGTTCGGTCGCCTGCCACAACCTATCTCTAACTCTCCCTACATAAATCAGCAAGTTTTCGGCATTATCCTTGTCTAACCAACTATCTTTTACCAATTTGAGAGGGCCTCGGGCTGAATGCCCATAGACCAACTCAAATGGGGTGAATCCTAAGGATTCTTGCTTAGCATCCCGTGCTGCGAACAACACGAAAGGAATTGACTGGTCCCAGTCAGTACCATTGTCGAAACAATGGCAGCGGAGCATACTCTTCATGCTCTGGTGGAAACGTTCTATTGCGCCCTGGCTCTCAGGGTGGAATGCAGCAGAACGAATCTGGCGTATATCTAACATAGACAGTACTTGCTGGATTAACTTGCTCATAAAGTTCGTACCCCGGTCGCTTTGAATTTCACCTGGTAAACCCGTATACGTGATGTACTTAAGCAGCGCACTAGCTACAACAGACGCAGTAACCTTCCTTAAGGGAATCGCCTCTGGAAAACGCGTAGTTAAGCACATAATTTTTAACAAGAATTGGTTGCCTGAACGCGTTTTCGGTAATGGTCCCACGACATCTATCAACACTTTTGAAAAGGCTTCCCCAACTATGGGAACCTTCTGCAGGGGATAGGGAGGAATTAGCTGATTTGGTTTGCCCACAACCTGACACACATGACATGACATACAATGCTTACTGACATCTGCAAACATTCCCTTCCAATAAAACTCTGAGGCAAGTTTACTATGAGTTTTATTCCGCCCTAAGTGGCCAGCAAACACGTCCTCATGTGCTGACAATAACAATGACGGACGGTACTTAGAGGGCACCACAATTCTACATCCTGTCACACATTCCTCACTATTAGGCACAACCTTCTCCACACTCTTATTCATTAATACTCCCTTGTCCATATAATAACCTGACATCTGATCCTCCATCTCACCCTCAGTTAACAATGTAGTGCGAGCTGCCAACAAACTTGGATCAGCCTCCTGCTGTAGGATTAACTCTTGTCTATTACAAGGTAAGTCCCCTCTATCAAACACAACTGGTTCATTTCCCCTCTGCGGGAGATCAACAGGTTCCACCACATCTAATTCCTCAGTTGACTTATCCACCATTTTACTAATAACCTCATCCACTCCAATTTCATGGCTCACACACGTATCAGACAAATCACAAATATCCTCTGGGTCTCGTGTTACCCTTCTGGCCATAGCCCTAGTCATTACACACGCAGGATATCTAGTCTCATCAACCTCACACTCTTCTATTGGTAAAGGGCTGTCTTCAATTAACAATTGGTCACATTGCGGCTGACAACATTGACTAGTCAAATCATTACCCAACAAAACTCCTATGTTTTCAAAAGGCAAGTCCTTCACAACACCCATAATGACTGGTCCCGTCACAAACTTCGAACACAAGAAAACGTTATGTAACCGGACAACCATATTTTCTCCAGTAACCGAGGTTAAGGCCAAACTACGTCCTGTATCTGAATTCTCTATACCAGCTAAACACTCCGACGTGATCAGTGACTGACTACACCCGGTATCACGATAGATTGATATTGCCTTAGGACTCAATTCTTGTTTCACATCACAAACCATACCAGTGGACACATACGGGTTTACTTTCTGTGCCATGGGACTAACCATTAACTCTCTCGCTAACGGAGCTGACCTCACTAAACCGACCACTTGCGCATTATCGCGTTTCCTTTTAAAACAGTCCCCTACAAGGTGGTTATCCTTTTTACAGTAACTGCAATGTGGACGAAAAGTTCGTGCATTGGCTGATAATGTAGGCTTATCCTTACTTTGCCCACCAGGTGCATTCCTTGCCTGACTAGCTGACCAACTAGATGACTCTCCCCGATAGTTACTTTCCCTGGAAAAACCTGGCTGAAATTTCTTCTTATCACCCTGTTGTAAAGAGCTACCCTGTACTGCCTGAGCTTTGTGTATTAACATGTAATCATCTGCCACTATGCCTGCCTCCTCTATCTTTTTGACATCATGATCCTCTAAATGAATACGTAAGCTAACTGGTAATCCATTTTTAATGTCCTGTAAGATCAACAACTCCCGTAACTCGGTATATGACTCTACCTGATGAGAAACCACCCATTTATCAAACATCCCTGCCTTCTTAACCACAAACTCGCTATAAGACTGACCCTGCGTTTTCCTCAACTCGCTATACCGTAAACGATAATCTTCATAAGCCCTCAACACTGCAGCCTTAACTAGGTCGTACTGACTTGCTCGCTCATCACTCATTGAATTATAAGCTACACTAGCCTTCCCCTTAAACTTAGACACGGCTAACAATGTCCACTTAGAGTGCGGCCAATTTAGCTGCTTAGCTGCCCGTTCGAAAAGTTGGAAGAACATATCTACCTCCTGGTCGTCAAATACAGGAACTGATCTATAAGCCTCCAACATGTTAAACCCATTTCCGGCCTCCCGTCTAACTTCTTCAGTATTCAACTTTAACTCATGTTCCACTTTTAATTTTGCTAACTGGAATTCTCTATCCCTCTCTCTCTCTCTCTCTCTCTCTCTCTCTCTCTCTCTCTCTCTCTCTCTCTCTCTCTCTCTCTCTCTCTCTCTCTCTCTCTCTCTCTCTCTCTCTCTCTCTCTCTCTCTCTCTCTCTCTCTCTTCTTTTTCTCTATCCCTCTCTCTATCTCTATCTTCTTTTTCTCTATCCCTCTCTCTATCTATCTATCTCTCTCTTCTCTATCTAATGCATGTTCTTCTCTTTCTCTCTCTTTATCTTCTCTATCTCTATCTCTATCTAATGCACGTTCTTCTAGTTTTTTAAAAGCTAATTGTTGTTCCACACTTAACTCATTTATCTCTATCTCTGGAACAATCTCACTGTCTTCCATAACAGGACTATCACCAAAAACTTCCTGGATAATAAGTGTCCTTATATCACCTAAGGTTTTAGCTGATGTTAAATCAATTTCCGCTCACCCGCGATTTCAACTAACTCGGCCTTACGTGCTCGCTTAATCTCCACTACACTGAGCGTAGGCCTATCCAGCAAATTCTTATCCATGTTTAGGTATGACGCACTTATAATTAATTAATTTTCTAGTGAACAACGTTGCTACTTCTAGTTAATTGTAAAAATAATTTATAAAGCCCCCATTTACAAACAATACTTTTTTAAATATGCATGTCCCGTTTCAGATCCGGGACGAGCGCCCCAATTTTCACTCCTGTCACGGGGATCCTATAATACCCGTAACTGAATGAAATACGATTATCCAAATATCTCTCCTAACTGTATATCTATTAGATCTTTCTGTAACGGGCAGTTCAAAGCCCGCGTGGCTCGTGTAGGTATGATCAGAGATAAGATCTTATATAAAGTATGTATTATTATAGCACGTTTAGTTCACTAGAAAACACAACAAAAACACAATACACATTGGAATCTGTATTAATACTACGCTGACAAATGTACTGCCGCAGTAGTTAATTAACAACAACAAATAATAACAACCCAGAACTGAACACTTAATTAGTTAATCTCTAGGTGTCTAGTTTACACAATATGCTAATCACTTCACCGTGACACAACACCCACACGTGTGATAATTGAGAAACGCTTCCAGGGGAACTTAATTAATAAAGGAATTACAACTCTATTCCTAACTGGTTAATTTTTAATTAACCCTTAACTACTCATTCAGTAACCTTGTAATACAGAATTAATACTGGTACCTATCACAATAAAGACAATAACCTACAGTTTACCTAGGTCCTGTAGGATGACTGGCTAAGCTTTATATATATAGATCAGTGAGCCTACAGTTTACTGCGTCAGATGACCGGCAGCACCGTCTACATAATATTGGTATAATACAGTATTAAAATATTTAAACTCACATCAATCACATCAAGGTTATACAACAGAGCAGAAATAATATTTACCAAGTCCAAACGGACGCGTTCCCTGGAAGCCTTCCAATATGTTTCTCCCCGATATCTCTAAATCCTATCTATTTATTACAAATTCCGAATATCGCCTAGGGGCACATCGCGGTACTCCCCTTATCATGTGAATTTTCCACAGCGACCAAGACGACATTTTTCCTTTGATGGTCAGACTTACTGTCGCCAGTTCGCTGACAATCCCCTGGTTGTAAAACAGAACTCGCGAAGGTATTACGTAACTACTGTAAACATGGCCTCCGCAACTGGTCTGGGTGTGTATTGAAAACAGCACAACCACCGTCGCGCAGAGGTATTACGTAACAAAGTGCCCACCTGGATTTAAGTGCATATTGGAATTGCACACGGCCCTCTAAAACAATTAATATCGCCACAGGCGAAAACAAATTTAAGAGCAAGTTCCGTCACAAATAGCAAGGGATTTTCTATATGCATTTTTCCAGACAGGACAGCACATACCACGGTCTTTGATATACCAGTCGTAGTGCTCGGGTTGTGACAGGAAAAACACCGAACCAAAGAATGGGTCCATTGAGGTGATTCGATCCTGCGACGCATGCACCTCAGGCGAGCACTCTGCAGACTGAGCTACATCGCGCACCGTGAATAAGTTTAATTTCATGCTTATATCTGAAAGAGAGTCACTCACGCCAACTTAGGTAGCCTGTGACCATGTATCTTGCGCCTGATTGGACTGGTTGTCCAGGACCGAAATACCGTAATCTCAAAGAAGAAATCCAGCTGCAGCCACATAAACGACACTTACGTAAGTAGGGAGGTTTATACTTTAATACACACTTGTGAACACTTTACGTAGGTTTCGGCTCACCTCTGAACGGAACGCAATGAATTCATTTGGGATTGGAGCTGATACGATGACTAGAGTAATGATCATTAGGTCAGTTGTTATTTATCATCATTAACAAAACCGTTTGCTAGAGACTAAATAGCCGTAGTCCAAAATGTGATGAGCCCTCGTTAAATAAACATTCCTTTCTTTCTACTACAGAGAGACATTACATTGGATTATATTACTGATGACAGTGCCAGGATATAATACCACCGAAGTACTGTGGAAGAAATCGTCTTTGAAATACACCGTGCCAACAATTGTGATTGTAGGTTGAATCTTCATATAAAAATGTCAGTGTCGCCTATACCCTTCTCTACATCCCCTCCCCAATTATCGGACTTCCATCTACAAGGGTCGATCCAAGGTAAGGGGCCATGGGGACCTATCCCTTTCCACCCCCACCCCCCACCCCTCAAAAAAAGAAGAAAAAAACAAATTCAAGTATCCTTTTTTTAGTTTAGTTTTGTTTTGTTTTTGGGAGGTGGGGGGGGGGGGTGTTGTTGTTCATTTTAAGAATGCAAAAATATATATTGAATTGTCCTTTTCTGTAGTTGGTCTATGTGCCCTTTGGATCCCTCCCTAAAATAAATCCTGGGTTCTCCCTTCATCTAGTTGCTAGGTGAACATACGTACCTTATATTGATCACGGTTCACCATTGCTGCCTTTAATCTGTAAATCTTCCAGGTCTCTTTTGGTGCAGTTCTTATACTAAACCATCTACAACAACTCCAAGTTCGGTGTCAAATGTTTGTGATACCAGGTTCGTTAGTGAAGTCGTGTTGTCAGTTTCACGTTAGTCTTCATTGAACACAAACACAATCTACACCTTTTTTCTTATTATGCCAAGACAAAATGATGTTATGCAAACACAGTTCCATTTACGTGTTAACAGACCCTGCCTTGCACTTTAATGTTGAAGAGATCTCTCAGACAAGATGTACTGATGACTTTCAAAAACAACCGAAAACTAAAATCCAAATAAAACGTCTTTTCTAACAAATAACAAAACGTCTTTTCGGTTTTTGTCAAATATTATTCACATATAACTTTTTTCTTTCTCCAGTTTGTTTCTTCTTATTGTACTTGAATATTTAATTTAGTAACTAATTCCTTCAACTTGGCACCCGTCGTACTTTTCTTTAATTCTGCTGGAATTTTCCATTATCATATTTGCCAGAACTTCAAACAGCAAAAACTCTGTTTTGTGTTATTAAATTTTCTAAAAACGTCTTTGTCATTGAAATAGCATCAATGGTATAATGATTCCCCAATGCCTAGTTACTAGTGCCAAAGTATGACTTAAAAACAAAAAAAGGCCATGAAACACTTTAACTTTTAAAAATAAATTGTTTAGTAATAACCTACAACCGTCTAAGATATATATGCGTCGTGCATTTTTACTGTCTGTTTGAAACGCATATTCCCGAGTCATTGGTCGAATCGCGTCTTAATTTCTGTTTATTGTCATGTGTGTTTTCCGGTGCGTGATTCCGATTAGCTAACGCTGTTTAACGCGCCCAATAACGTTAACGCATGCGTACGGAGTTTTTCAGTCCTAAACTAACTGCTTTCGTTTGTATTTTGATTAGTATTCAGCCGAGATTCAATCGAATTCGTTCTTTAATTTGCATGTTTTGGAGACAGCTGCGTGGCTTTGAATATAACCGCGGATATAGATTGGTTGTCAAATCATGTAGTTGTTTACTATATTTATTTAATGGAATCGATACACGCACTCGCAGCTTGTCGAAGAAGGAATATTTTGCTATTAAATTGGGGGACAGATGGTTTTATATTTAAGGGGATACAGATAATTTTGATATTGAACGGGAACAGATGGTTTTCATATTAAAAAGACAAGTGTTCTTGACAATGTACATATTAGTTACATTATAATACATTCTGAAATGTATCCTCAACTTCCGTACTAATAAAAATTATACCACATCGTGGTGGTGGGTTTTTGTAGGGTTTTTTTGTTTTTGTTGTTTTTTTGTGGGAGTTTTTTTGTTTTTTTTTTTGGTTTTTTTGTCGTTTTTGTCGGGGTTTTTTTTGTCGTTTTTTTTTTTTTTTTTTTTTTGGGGGGGGGGGGGGGGTGCCTATTGCATATGATTTATGAAAATGGTGAGAATAAAAAATCCAAAAACTGTATTAACATAATAATGTTTTGTTACTCAGTAAAAATAACAGGCAAAATAACCATCAAAAAGTTGTATTTTATAGGTGGACAATTAGCTTACTGACAATGTAATATCCACACAAAATGTACACAGACAATTTGAAACAAACTATACGACACGTGACTGACATTGTCACACCTCACAGGTATGATCACAACATTCAGGTGTTATAAAGTTAAAAGTTAAAGTTTGTTTTGTTTTGTTTAACGACACTACTAGAGCACATTGATTTATTAATCATCAGCTTTTGGATGTCAAACATTTGGCAATTCTGACAGCTTAGAGAGGAAACACGTAACATTTTTACATTAGTTGCAAGAGATATTTTATATGCACCATGCATCTCACAGACAGCATAGCGTATACCACAAACTTTGATATACCAGTTGTGGTGTACTGGCTGAATCGAGAAATAGACTAATTGGCCCGCTGACGGAGATTGGTCCTAGACCGACCGTGCATCAGGCTAACGTTTTACCAGAGAGAGAGAGAGAGAGAGAGAGAGAGAGAGAGAGAGAGAGAGAGAGAGAGAGAGAGAGAGAGAGAGAGAGAGAGAGAGAGAGAGAGAGAGAGAGACAGACAGAGAGACAGACAGAGACAGACAGACAGACAGAGAGCGAGAGACAGAGACAGACAGACAGACAGACAGACAGAGAGCGAGAGACAGAGACAGAAAGACACACAGAGACAGAGAGAGACACACACAAAGAGGGAAACACACATACAGAGATAGGCACGTACTGGTTGGGATGGGAGAAAACCGAGTCTATCGCGAACAATCGCACCTAAGGCGAGCGATCTACCACAGAATTACACCCCACCTTGTTGAGAAATGAGAGAAGAAATACGTTGTCTACACGTAGTCTACAAATAGACGACCTTAGATATATAGCTTTTAAAACTCTGGTTGGAACATGAAAAAACAAAGAGACTCTTGTGATAAGTGACCGTTTAAACGAGGTGGCTGATTGAGAAGAGTCGTACAATAGACGTGTTTACAGTACGTGTATATACCAGGCCTAAGTTCAGCCAGCAAACATTTCGCTAACGTTCGCGAACTATTTGATTGGTTCCCGGCGTGGCCATTTGATTCAACGTGAAGCGCATAAACCGGTCTAGCGGACGTTTTTCCGCTCGGTCTAGCTGAACGCAGCCCAGCATTCATTTATTTTCAAATGTGACCTGCTCGGAAATAACCGTTGTTTTTGTGTGTTTGTTTGTTTGTTTGTTGTTGTTGTTTGTTTGTTGTTGTATTTTTTCTTATTGTTGTTGTTGTTGTTGTTGTTTTGTGTTTGTGTGTGTGTGTGTGTGTGTGTGTGTGTGTGTGTGTGTGTGTGTGTGTGTGTGTGTGTGTGTGTGTGTGTTTATTTCTATATCTTTTCATCAGTTTGTATTGATTCAGTGTTAAGTGGATAACTAGTTCACGCACAGAGAGTTGTAATATGAAACTCGTGTTGGCAATTAATATATGCATTGTATGCTCAATAAACTCATCGGAAATGTTCTCGTGTTTGCATCATAATGTCCACCCTTTGACAGCCGATATTTCAATCTTGACAACAATCGGAAAACATCGTTAACATTTTGGCACCAGCTGCAGGAATATATATGACAATATTACATTTTAGTTAAATGTAACGATTTACCGTTAAATAATATATTCTACTGCATTCTATGTCCTTGGCTGTTGGTACACGCGCAAGTAAAACGATACCAGGAGAACAACTAAAAGTTTTAGTTAGGCATTTAAAACAGATACATCATCGAGTTTGCTTATTTTCCTACCGAACCGTTCGTTGTTCTATGATAGCTGCTGCCTCCAGTTTATATAAACTGAAAATACATCATGACGAAACATGGGCGGGTTTTAAAAGTCATTAAAGGAAACATGCGACTTAAAGGTTTTCTACATCATTTGTAAGTGATAATATTACCACAGTTGTAATATGTACCTTGGTTTACAGAAATTCACAATCATATAATCATTGTGATATATATATATATATATATATATATATATATATATATATATATATCTATATATATCTATATCTATATCTATATCTATATCTATATATATATATATATATATATATATATATATACAGTCAAACCTGCCTTCGCGGCCACCTTCATATGGCGGCCACCTGTCCATGACGGCCACCCTGAGGTCCCCCCAATGAATTTTACTATATATTTTACCTCTATATGGCAACCACCTGCTCAACGCGGCCAGCGGCCACACTTTTGTCATAAAAAAGCGAAAATGAACCTGCTATCGCGGCCACAATTGTTGTTTAGTGCAAGTTATAAAGAAATGTCGGCAATCGTAAAAAAAACGTAAGATGTTTTTGTTGATATAACCAATTGACTTGATAATCAGCGGTCCTTTAAAGGTCGTCGGTCGCTTAGCTGTGTTCGTTAATTAACAAGTGTTTTTAATCTGGATTAACGGTGCGATGTACTAGTCATCGGCGGTGGTCATTAAACGCAGTTGATAAGGGGGTATCTATCCTAAAACAACTGGAGTTAAACGTGTCAACTCTAGAAGGAATTAAATACTGCTGCAGTTTATTTCTGATATTTAGCAAGATACGTGACTTCTTTAGCAAGTGAACATTAAAGGATAATCAGTGACTTTAATGCGCAGAACAGTGCTCCATTATTCTGTTGTTTGTTAAATATTCTCTTTTTCACTTCGGACTTATATATAACCTGCATACGGCGGCCACCTCTCTATGGCGGCCACTTTTGTCATGTCCCACGAGTGGCCGCCATAGACAGGTTCGACTGTATATATATATATATATATATTGTTGGAGTTCCTATTCGTTGTTATTAAACATTCCTTCATTAGATTATAGTTTTTTCTTGCGCACTCTCATTCCTTCCTCTCTCTCTCTCTCTCTCTCTCTCTCTCTCTCTCTCTCTCTCTCTCTCTCTCTCTCTCTCTCTCTTTCATTTACTTTAAAAACGTCTGTGTAGTTCGATAGATTTAAAACATGTCACAAGTAGATCCAGTATATAAGACAGTCATGAATGATGTGCATGTCCATCCACCCTTCCTGCCCCTCCTGCCCCTCCATATCCCCCGCCTTTCCTTCTTCCCGAACTCCTTCAGATTTCTCTCCGACATACCCTGTAATTAAACTCGCTTGCGAACACTATTATTCCCTTTGATCTGTTTTGCTTTGTTGTGTATACCATAATAAACTTTATTTACAACTTTTATCAGATAATTTGCTTTAGAAGCAGCGAGATATATAGTTTAAGATGCATTCAACGCCCATGATATGGTCAATTATCTTTAAATAGTACACACATTTACATTCTTTCTTTTAGCAATATATCGAGTGACCTCATTCTTGTTTATCATTGAATCGTTAAACATATATTCTATCTTTCTATGTTTATCACTGAAATGCATGGAGATAAAAACAAAATACACTGGTACACGGCCAGATTCATTAGTCAAGTAAGAAGCGGCAGATATGAGGATTAAATGAGGATTCTGTTTGTAATTCCCAACGTATTTCAAGACGCACCAAAACTCAGAATCGATGCTTGAATGATGACGTAACGTGTGCATTGCGGATTATACGCTCGAGTAGTGAAGCCAGTATTTCTTAATTTGAACAAAAACATGCATAACTGGCTATTATTTAAACTGGATGCATTCTTCTGAACAACGATGTATATGTTATCCAGCTTTTAAACTAGTTATGCTCGGAGAGAATGTTCAATGTAAAATTGAAAGTTAAATTTCGTTGTACTTGCTGCAAACATTGATTGATAGATAACGTGGCTAAAGTTTTATTAATATATATCTTAGCTAATGGACATTCGTAACAATCTATAGTCCGTCCCATCACTCTATAAAACTGTTTTGGTAAATAATTTCAGTTTGGTTTGACGTAAGCAGAGAAGTGTAACAGTGTTTTGGAACTATAAAAAAATACTATTTGTGTATGCAATTTACAAATCAATCGGCTCAGAAATAAATAATGTGTAGTAAATTTCATAGTATAAAAAAGGCGTTCCCCGTGGGACGGACTATAATCCCTAAATCTTGACGTGTATGACATCACAATAATAAATCACGTTGACATCAATGTGGAACGGCTCACAGTTCCATCAGTATACTCATGTTTTAAAAGTAAATATTTTAACATTTCTCTCCGTGGTCTCCTCTGAGCTTCCCACTTTTGTCGTCTGAACTTGTTCACCCTATTATCAAGTTGTAAGAACTTCACAAGTTGGTATTCTGTGGCTACTAAAGACCGTTCCGCAACAATAACAACTGCCTGCGACAGGGTCAGATAGACAGACAGACAGACATACAGATAGACAGATAGATAGATAGATAATAGATAGAAAGAACAGATGTTTAACGACACCCCAGCATGAACAATATATCGGCTATTGGGTGTCAAACTACGGCAAAACTTAAGTGATAATATAAATGTAAACATTCAAGAGGTAAATAAAACAGTGTAAAGAACTGTGCAAAAGTACAAAATACTTACACAATTTAATTCGCTGTTTTGAATTGTCGCTGGACAGTAGTTGCGTTAATTTAAATGTTGATTGTTTATTGTAATAAAAAGGTTAAATATATTTAACTCTTATGTTACTGAAGAAAGGACACACTAGAACAAAGTGATATTCGTCTTCTACTACATTCATAGTGCACAGACGACAAATTCTATTATTCCTGTGAATATTAAGAGATTATGGGAAGATAATCTATATTTACTCAAAATATGTTTGTATTTCAAGGCAATAGGTTTCTGAAGATAAGGTTGTAAGCAATAATTATTAACAACGAATTTGTATAACAGACATTTTGGAGAATTGTTGAATACAGCATACATAGATTGGATAAATTGATCAGTCATTCTCTGTTTGAATAGTGATATAAATGTATTGCGATTTTCTACATTTTTGATTATACCATATGTGACCAAAACCATTAGTGAGAAGCAGGTCTCTTATTTGACTAACCCAGTTAACAGAACGTGGTTTTCTTATGCACTCGTCATATAGGGTGTTATAACACTCTTTCAAAATACAGTTATCTGTATTCAACAAATGTATCCAATATTTAACCATACGGATGTTCCTACTTATGTACAAAGGTGATCTACCTGATTCAAAATAGACCATCTAATTGAACACGTAAGAGAAAGAACAAAGCAGATAATTGCTTCCGACAATATCTCGGTAATATATGCGTCATATTGCGAGACTACTAACATGCTTGGATTATCTGTACTTGTTCAAGTGACATGAAGTGTGAATGTAAGAATATTTCTAACACAGAGCAGCTGTTGCTCTTAATGTCTTCCTTTGTCATTATGGTTATAAGCTCCAAATAGCCAACCATCATCACACACACACACACACACACACACACACACACACACACACACACACACACACACACATATATATATAATATATATATATATATGATTGGATAAATTGATATATATGTTTGCAAACAAGCGTATCAATTGGTGTGATCAATGCATGTTATGGTCGTAACAGATAATGTGAAGTTTTTGTGAAATAATTCATAATTCAACGCTTTTTTCATTTCATACAAAACTGTTCTGTTATATCCGACTAGCAGAGAAGCAGGACTATGACTTTATTCGTTGTTTCCCTGTTGCCATTTAATTGTATCTCTCTGCTACCACGCATAAAACAGACAACATTGATACATGACATATGTTATCATATTGTATATTATTGCTATGCATGCATTACCCATTTACTATAGAATTTTATCGATTGTAACCCGATGCTACATACCATTCCCCGCAGTGTGCACATTATATTATTTTATATATAAATATGTATGTATGCCTACAAAATGTATATTTTTTTGCAAAAATAAAATGTGTGTTTACACTTTAGAGTGTGCACTAGGCGAGGAGGAATACATTACTTCCAAACACACACCCCCCCCCCCCCCCCCCTTCGCTTGTATCTTGTGAAACCAGTTTAAACAACCGCCATCTGTTGTGTAGTGATTCAGATATAGGGCGTAAGACTGGCAGGTACTGGGTTCGCATCACAATACCGGCTGCCACTCAGAGCGGTTTTAATAACTCAATCGCTATAGTCCGTCTCATCCTCCTACAAAATATGTTTTTAGTAAAGAATTTAAGTTTGGTTTGACGTAAAAAGAAAAGGAAAAGTGTTTTGCAAACTTTGCTTTGTTGTATTTTCATGTTTATATTTTGTTTATAAATTTGGGATTATGGTAACACAGGATGCATAGTGACTTGCATCTTATTAATT
Organism: Gigantopelta aegis; assembly: GCF_016097555.1. Classification (NCBI taxonomy): domain Eukaryota; kingdom Metazoa; phylum Mollusca; class Gastropoda; order Neomphalida; family Peltospiridae; genus Gigantopelta; species Gigantopelta aegis. Next base: position 73,938,077 of record NC_054707.1, on the reverse strand, counting down.
AGCTACCTTCACACAACATGGCTTCTGTTACAAAAGGAAGGACAGGAAGGGATTTCTGACGAATGATTCCTCAGCATGACATTGTGTAAAGATCGCTATTTAGTGTCCATCATGTATACTAAATTGTGTTGTTTAGATTGTGACAGAATAAATAAGGTTTTTTATGAATTATTCCACAGCATGACATTGTGTAACAATCACTATTTAGTAGCCATAGATTGTGAAAGAAACAAGAAGGGTTTTTATGAATGATTTCTCAGCAAGACATTGTGTAAAAATCGCTATTTAGCGTCCAACATATACACTAAGTCGTTCCGACAGTTTGGTGGAAAAAAACCTCATCAAGTATTGACTTCTTTTACAGAACTATCTTCATTAACGATGTACATCGCATGTTATTACTGACGTTTCTATCTCTAACAAAACAATATGATCGTGTAACAGAACAGATATTTAGTGATTGGTGCAAGGAAGAAATATGCAATAAGCAAGGATTATTTTCTTTGTAACGCCACGCGGATAGAGCAATACGCATACAACGATATTCGATATACCCACTTGTTCAAAGAATCGTTACGCTGACTATGAGCTTGCATAAATATTTTAGGAAATGTAATATGCAATAATAAAAATAATAATAAAAATAATAATAAAATGCTACATAAACAAAATTAACAAATAAATATTAATAATAACAAATTAATAATAATTACACATTTTTGTTTTTGATTTGTTGCCTAAAAAGATGGCTAAAGTTGTGAATAACTGGTCCAGAAATGTGAATATATTTGTATTTGTATATATAGGCTTACGGCCTTACATAAAATAAATAACTGAATACTAGTATATGTGAATATATTTGTATTTGTATATATAGGCTTACGGCCTTACATAAAATAAATAACTGAATACTATTATATGTGTCATGAAAGGGAAATAACCCCATGACACGGGTTCATTCAGGGCAGTCAACCCTACGACTCATCAAACCTCCAATATATTTCAGTTTAGTTCAGTGGACATTTTACAATAACTGGCAAGAGAAGCCAAGCTATATACACCCACGGCTGTGTTTTTTCTCTTCTGGATGTGCTGTATCACGGACTAGGGTGTTTGGTATTAATCCTCTAGCTGTCAGTCAAAGCTCCAGGAGAACACTGGTTAAGCCATGCTCTCTTATTAAGGTTACCATTGACTGAGATTTCGTCAGAAGAAACTGCAAATCTAAACCAGTACGGCATTTGATTGCTAAATACAATTTGTGGTTCAACGACCTTCCTGTTACAAAGCTATATAGTCACAGCTGTCAAAACGGACGATCCAATGGATTTGCAAACCGTTGCCTTTAAAAGAATCTGAATGGCAAAACCATAATACATGTTCAGGGCTGTATCTCTGAAAATGCAGTCGAATGGGTATTTGGCAAGATAGTAGTTGATACTATGACTTTTTATCTAGTACCTCGTCTATAGGAGGACAGTTACTCCCGATGAGATCCTTTACTGGAGATTCCATCCCTCTTGCACAGCAAAAAGAGGACTGCCACTCCCTTTAATTTGCAGAAGGAACAATCCTTAAATTACATCTATAAGCTGGTAGTAATTGTTCACAATATGTGACCAAGATAATACACGTTTATACGTGACCTCTGTAATGAACTGATTATTCCCTCTCAGGTTTAGTTTGATGAAGTCACCATAGTTTCCACGTGCAAGATCTTAAATGACTGACGGTTGTTTAAGTCATTCAGCCCCGTGCTCTAAAGACTGCCAGCCGTTTAGCTAAGCTGTGATTGGGAGATCAGGTCAGATGTCAAACTCGTGGGTGGTTTTGTATTAAGTGTATCTGTGTCAAGGAACTGCTAGATAACACTTCAATATGAGTGTTTTTTGTATTTGGTCTTATTGAACTATTAGACAGCACATCAATATAATTGTTGTTTTTTTTGTGTTTTTTGGGGGGGGGGCTTTTTTTGTATAGTGTGTCAATGAACTGCAAGATAACACATCAATAGAAGTATCTGTTTCGTATTGTGTTTCAGTGAACTCTTAGCACGTCAATATCGGGGGTATTTGTTTCTTGTGTGTCGATGAACTCGTATAAACATTTAGAAAGTAGATGCATCGTCAGATCAGTAAATGAAGTAATGCACTGAACTATAAATGTAGGATCTCTTCGAGGAACGCAAAATTACGTTTGATAGAGATCATTGTTTGCTGAACATGCATCAGCATGTTAACGGTTAATAGAAGGAACTCTGATAAAAATGATATTTAGTGATATCCAAACGCGATGCGTGGTCTGAGCTTGTTATTGCAGGCTTCGGTGATGGACTGAAGTACAAAAAGGCACCTGTGAACAATAGATGTTAAAATGTATACACCACCACCACCATGCAATGCAGAAAACAAAACCGGCTTTTGTGGTATAGTGCTCTAGGGTTGGTAGGTACTGCGTTCGTATCTCTGTACCGGCTCCCATCACCGTTGAAGTTTAACGGTTCAATGAAAGTGATGTAGGGTGTATACTACCAAATCAAATCCCATAGACGACAATAGTAGCATGTGTGGCTAAAACTCCTACCTGCAACGTATTAATCGACATAAACACCACGGATATAAATACTACCACCCCTCACTCTTAAAGTGAATCAGAAAAACATTAAGGTTCAAGCTGCTCATTTCAGAGATAACGGGTAGCGTCTATGACTACCCTAGTTCCGAACAAAAGTTTATTACTTTTGTTTACAGGGTACCCCATACATGTTTCAAGCACGAGGCTACTTGACAGTGGTATTAGATGAAATAACATTGCATACTTTGTTTGCCAAAATGAAACTAATTTTGTTTACAACTAACGCACTCACATTTCTCACCAATCACAGGACTTTTGGTGCACCTCGAACTTTGACCCAGCCGGACGTTATTTGGTTTAGTACTACCTGTAGCCACTGAACCAATTTATCTCTTAAGTATTAACTCTGTCCTGGACAGACCGACCAGATAGCTGAGGTTTATGGCAAGGACAAATTCGTTATTTGAAACGTAAGATTCTACACCATCATTAACTATTCCATGTCATTCAATACAATTTCTATGTCAGAATATGTTCAGTGAAAACTACAACTCTATCGAGAGGGTCGTGTGAATACTAATTTTAGGGACAGCTATCAACTGACAGGTACCGTGTAAAAAATCAACATAGGCCAACCAAGACATTTCTCAATTAGCCACCCTCAAGCCAGATCACCGCTTCATGTTGCTGTTATATAAGTGGCACTGTACCAGTTGTCATTAGTTAGTACTGCATATATCAAATAAATTCAAACCAATGGGTTATATAAATACTACAGACGTCAACCTACTTGTAATCATTAAAGAAAGATTTCAAAAGTCATTTCAGAAGTTTGTAGGTTTGTTTGTTGTTGTTTTTTATGATGAACTATTTCCTAAACCGGACTATGTTAAGCTGCTGCAACACGTAACAACATGACACATTGTGGTGTGGGACCGTAACTGGATCTCAGCACAAAAATGCATTAATAATTAAATAAAAAGCAAGCAATTAATATTCTTACATGTATTCTTGTCAGAATGCGACAAAATAATAATGAGAAAGAAACTATTTCTGTTGATCAACCAAAAAAATCATGTACTTCAAATTTGCTGTACTTTTATATAATTACATTTTTAAATACCAAATGTCGGACAAGTTCATTACACTATATCATAGGATTGGAGTGGAATTCGATCGTATCTCAAAACCTGGTTCATCCTGGTTGAACGTTGTTTCACGATTATAAGGTTAACGGTCAATTAAAATAAAATTACTGTCTAACACGTTTATATCTATTTCACGTTCCAGCCAGTTCACCACGACTGACATATCAAAGGTCCCGGTATGTGTTATCCTGTCTGTGGGTTGGTGCTTATAAAAAGATCCCTTGCTGCTAATCGAAAAATGCAACGGGTTTCCTCTTTAAGACTATATGTCAGAATTACCAAATATATGGCATCCAGTAGCCGATGATTAATAAATCAATATGCTCTAGTGGTGTCGTTAAACAAAACAAACTTCAACTTTTAATTTTAATACATTTATATCTGGTTGGTGGTCAGTTTCGTATGTCAGAACCGACTCGGGATCTCAGTAATGAAGTGTAAAACATTAATCTTTAATCAAAATCAAACCAACCATCATATATGCAATCTTTGGGGTGTGTTTTGCGCGAATGAATATGAAAATACACATTTAAAAAAATAAAAAGGCGAATGAAAGCCATATATCAGTGCAGATACATAGTGAGTTCGTAAATCAGTCTAATTAACTTCCTGGCGTTTACACATCAGCCACCAACACTTCAAGAGTTACTTCCGAAGAATGTACTTCCCATGATTGCCTCTTTCTGAACAGAGACAATGGTGTTAACACACCAACGGCTTTGCGGCTCAAATATAAACGATACCGCTGTAGTAAAAACATTTCGAAACAAATCTGACGTGTAGAATTGTTTCCCGTGCTACTGAAGCTGTACGTGAGGAAATTGTCACATGACTGGAGTTTTACAGTTTCCTTACAGATCAATATTTTCAGTTGTAATTATGATCAAAACCGATCAGAAAAAATACACAAACTGATGACATAAAAGCAATTTGTCTCAAAAAAAATATAATGACAAAAAATAAAGAAATCAAATATGAAATATGGAACACGAAACTATATTTGTTTGAATCTGAAAACACTGAACTTTCTCTTTCTCTTTTCTCGCCATCCTCTCTCTCTCTCTCTCTCTCTCTCTCTCTCTCTCTCTCTCTCTCTCTCTCTCTCTCTCTCTCTCTCTCTCTCTCTCTCTCTCTCTCTCTCTCTCTCTCTCTTGGGGTGGGGTGGGGGTAGGTATTATGATCAATTCGCCTCAGTAGAGGATGTATTCCAGAGTTTGCTACAATTTTAAAGATGCTATCGACCAACAGAGACTTTTTAACGATTGTAATTACATAATACATATATTACGTAATTACATTTTGCATAAAATATTAGTGGCTGTATATTAAACGTGTTTCTGGTCGTTCTATGGGATTGGGTATGGGATTTTTAATCCAGATACTGACTCCAAACCCTGAGTGAGTGCTCCGCAAGGCTCAATCGGTAGGTGTAAACCACTTGCACCGACCAGTGATCCATAACTGGTTTAACAAAGGCCATGGTTTGTGCTATCCTGCCTGTGGGAAGCGCAAATAAAAGATCCCTTGCTGCTGATCGGAAAGAGTAGCCCATGTAGTGGCGACAGCGGGTTTCCTCTCAAAATCTATGTGGTCCTTAACCATATGTCTGATGCCATATAACCGTAAATAAAATGTGTTGAGTGCGTCGTTAAATAAAACATTTCTTTCTTTTTTCTTTCTGTATCTTTCTCTCTCTCTCTCTCTCTCTCTCTCTCTCTCTCTCTCTCTCTCTCTCTCTCTCTCTCTCTCTCTCTCTCTCTCTCTCTCTCTCTCACTCACTCATCACTCACTCTCATTTCCTTATTTTATCTCCATATCTCTCTTTCTGTGTGTGTTACACGAAAGATGAAGGACGTGAAAGACACATACAGTGAGGAAGACAAATAGACAGACAAACATATTGTCACGGGGATCCTAAAATACCCGTAACTGAATGAAACACGATTATCCAAATATCTCTCCTAACTGTATATCTATTAGATCTCTCTGTAACAGGCAGTTATACCCGCGTGGCTCGTCTAGGTATGATCACAGATAAGATCTTATATAAAGTATATATTATTATAGCACGTTTAGTTCACTAGAAAACACAACAAAAACACAATACAATTTGGAATCTGTATTAACCTACGCTGACAAATGTACTGCCGCAGTAGTTAATTAACAACAACAAATAATAACAACCCAGAACTGATCACTTAATTAGTTAATCTCTAGGTGTCTAGTTTACACAATATGCTAATCACTTCACCGTGACACAACACCCACACGTGTCATAATTGAGAAACGCTTCCAGGGGAACTTAATTAATAAAGGAATTACAACTCCATTCCTAACTGGTTAATTTTTAATTAACCCTTACTACTCGTTCAGTAACGTGTGATAATTGAGAAAGGCTTCCAGGAGAACTTAATTAATAAAGGAATTACAACTCTATTCCTAACTGGTTAATTTTTAATTAACCCTTAACTACTCATTCAGTAACCTTGTAACACAGAATTAATACTGGTACCTATCACAATAAAGACAATAACCTACAGTTTACCTAGGTCCTCTAGGATGACTGGCTAAGCCTTAATAATTATTTAGAACAGTGAGCATACAGTATAATGCGTCAGATGACCGGCAGCACCGTCTAAATAATATTGGTATAATACAGTATTAAAATATTTAAAGTCACATCAATCACATCAAGGTTATACAACAGAGCAGAAATGATATTTACCAAGTCCAAACGGACTAACGTTCCCTGGTAGCCTTCCAATATGTTTCTCCCCGATATCTCTAAAACCCTAGCTATTTATCATAAAAGCCGAATATTGGCTGGGGGTACAACGCGGTCCTCCCCCTATCAAGTTGTATTTCTACAGCGACCACGCCGGCATATTTTTCTTAGATCGCCAGACTTACTGACGCCTAGTCGCCAAAATCACGGTCGTCGAAACCGCACTCGCAGAGGTATTACATAACTACTGGCCACATGGCCTCCACACCTGGACTAAGTGCATATTGGGATGCACGGTCGCGCGAAGGTATTACGTAACAAGGTGCCCACCTGGGCTTAAGTGCATATTGGAACTGCACACGGCCCTCTAAAACAATTAATATCGCCACAGGCGAAAAGAAATTAAGAGCATGTACCGTCACACATATAAACAGACGGACATGCAGGAAGGCAGGCAGGCAAAGTGATGCCAGCCGTGATGTCGTAGTTGCCATGGGAAAGACGACTGCCAATCTCCAACCCGCCTCTTCCTGCTTCTCTCAAGTCCTTTCTCATTCTAATACAATTTCGGGCCTTTCTTGCCAGTTTTATTGTGTCCCTGCACCATAAAAATGTTAGCTCTTGCGATTTCGTGTCAGCATCAAATGTCATGATGTCTGTTAAATAGCCTTGATATTTTTCAGAATCACATTTTTATACATTTCAATATTTACAAAATGCTACGCTATGCTTTTAGTTTGGGTTTTTTCTTCAGATTAGATAGCTCAAAAATACACGTTTTTCTTTTTCCTTATTAGCATAGAAAAATTCAATATTTTACTTTCAATTATCATATAGCGTGAGAAAACAACGGGTGCTTTTAAGATCGATATCGCGGTACATTTGCCTTCAAAACTGATTTTAGCTGCAACATGTAAACAGTGGCATGACTTGGAGAAACCAGACTAATGCAATTTGACATAGTCATAATGAAGTTACAAGTTATAAATCTGATTCAACGTTTCGGCCTTGGCCTCTGAAACAAATGTCTTTTGCAACGTATGTGGAATGCATTGCTTGGATTACGAAACACCGTTGAAATAAAAAGGAATCTCACGAATTCCTCAATGGAATTTGTATATTATATGTATATTAATAAATCACAATACAAATTGAAAAAGCTGTGATTAAAACTATTTTTTGAAATAACTTTTCAAAGCGTTGTGTAATATAACACAGCTTTCGTCAGAAGAAATTTGTTCTTCAAAAAACAGTAGGGGAACCTGAAATATTAATGTTAATATCAACTATTAGACCGAACATACGTTTTGACCACAGACATCCTAGTAAAGAACGTTCAGGTCTGTTTATCAACACACCGAAACATATTCCATCGTTTACACGTGACAATTTCCAGAAAGGTCGATTAATCACTGTGGAACATTATTTCTCTCAATCGTTTTCATTCTGCCATACAGTTGTTATTGTTTTCTTTTTAGTCATTTTTATTGTTTGAATTTGCGATTTGCTGATAAAAAAACCCGTTAACTTTCAAATTTCACTTCTGACCCCAATCATCCTTTAAGATCTTTGGTGGTTATAAAACCTACTGTGATACTGAACTACCGGCTGTAATGTTTGCCCAATTAATTCACTATTATCATATAATCATTCCCCACAGCTAATATAACTTACAATTTATGCAACTGTAAATTCTTATTAGAGTTCCCCTACTTTTTTTAAGAGTATATATATATATATATATATATATAGATATAGATATATAGATATATCTGTGTGTGTGTGTGTGTGTGTGTGTGTGTATGTGTGTGTGTGTGTGTGTGTGTGTCTGTCTCTGCGTGTGTGTATGTATTCACCTTTGTCGAGGATCGGTTGTTGCAGCCAGATCTTCGCAAAACCCGGTAGAGAGTTTAATTGCTTCCTTATTAGCAGCATTAGTCATTCGGTTACATGTATAATGCAAACATAACCGTAAGACGGTTACTCGTATTCAAACCGAGCCCGTTTAATGCGCCATTAATATTCACTATCCATTTAAAATAAATCTATAATCCTTTTTAGCAGATTCACTCACCTTTTAAATGAAATATTGACAAAATTGCAAAATCTCTGCATCACGTTAATGAAAATACAAAAGGTACAAATCTCTTATCTAATCGTATTGTCTTGTTGCCGGACCTGATCAATCAGCCGAAAGTCATGACAACAAACACAAATACGTTAAATGCAGTGTCTCGCCTTTCCTGTATGTAAAATAGTTTATTGATGCTAAAGACAAATACAATTTGAGTCTTAATAAACGAGTATGTTGCCGCTATCAACAAGTTACGCCGACTGTCAACTTTATAAAAAAAAATGAAGAAGATAACAGTCGCCAGTTTAAAATATTTCTAAAGCGTACAGGGCACTTTCAAAAATAAAACGTATCCAACGGATGTTGTAGAAAAAAAGAAGAAAGAAATGTTTTATTTAACGACGCACTCAACACATTTTATTTACGGTTATATGGCGTCAGACATATCGTTAAGGACCACACAGATTTTGAGAGGAAACCCGCTGTCGCCACTACATGGACTACACTTTCCGATTAGCAGCAAGGGATCTTTTATTTGCGCTTCCCACAGGCAGGATAGCACAAACCATGGCCTTTGTTGAACCAGTTATGGATCACTGGTTGGTGCAAGTGGTTTACACCTACCCATTTAGCCTTGCGGAGCACTCACTCACGGTTTGGAGTCGGTATCTGGATTAAAAATGCCATGCCTCGACTGGAATCCGAACCCAGTACCTACCAACCTGTAGACCGATGGCCTAACCACGACGCCACCGAGGCCTGTGATGATGTAGAAAAAGAAACAGTAATAGTACTACCATCTAGGCCAGATGGTTAATGTTTGAGAGCGAATATGAACGCATTGCGCAATGTCATTCACTCTAAGCATAGAACAAGCTTAGGTCACTGTTAGCGGCACGGGACGTAGCCTGATGCGTGGACGGTCTAGGATCGATATATTGTAGATCTATATATTTCGTAACTATGTATATAATAAATTGGAATACTATATCGGTAATATCATGGACGAATCGTGCATAGTTACGGCTAACATTTAAATGTCCTAGAATGAACTAAATGGAATGATGTTCGAGTCGAATGCTTACTATCAGAGCGTGCCTTGTCTATCTAAGGAAACTACAGCTTTATGTTGTCAATATTAGTCAAACTGTATATTTATGTCCCCATCCCAAATTCAGATTATTCTTTTCTAGTGGATCTGAGCGCATGTACTAATCTCTGTTTTTCAAACTGTGTTCCAGTACTGTTGTTTGTAGAGTTTTTTAACGACACCACTAGAGAACACCGATTTTTAATCATCAGTTATTGGATATCAAACATTCGGTAATTCTGACTCGCAGTCATCAGAGGAAACCCGCTACATTTTTCCATTAGCAGTCAGGGATCTTTTATATGTCCTTTGGCACTGGCAGGAAAGTACATACCACGACCTTTGACCAGTTGTGGTGCACTGGATGGAACGATAAAAAATAAACCAATCAGTTGAATGGTTCCACCGAGATGGTTCGATCTTGCGACGCAAGCACCTCAGGCGATCACTCAACCGACTGAGGTAACTCCCGCCCACTCCAGTAATATGTTGACGATGAAAACAACGTACCGCTAGACTTGTTATGCCTTTCACAGTTGCTCGCTATAGCTGAACACGGGATAGGTGACCTGATCAAGTTTAAAGTTTGCTTTGTTTAACGGCACTACTAGAGCACATTGATTTATTAATCATTGTCTATTGAATGTCGAACATTTTGTAATTTTGACATATAGTCTTAGAGAGAAAATCCGCAATAGTTTTCTACTAGTAGCAAGGGATCTTTTATATGCACCATCCCACAGACAGGATAGAACATACAACGGCCTTTGATATACCAGTCGTGGTGCATTGGCTGGAACGAGAAATACCCCAATGGGCCCACAGACGGGGATCGATCCTAGACCGACAGCGCATCAAGCGCGCTTTACCACTGGGCTACGGCCCGCCCGATGACCTGATAAAGGCCGCTGTATATGACAAGTTTATCGATACAGGTTAAGTACTTTATTAGCATGCGCTATCTGTTCATGTCAGCTGATGTAATTCGTGTATTTCACAGCTGTTTATATGATGTGATTGCCGTGTAATGGTTACAGTAATAGCATGAAAAGTTAAAATTGTTACATGTTAAATGTATAATATCTGAAGTAACACACCATTGATTGTGAAGAATTTGAAACTTGGAGAGTGTATTATTTTGTAAGGTGGTTTCCAATCATGAAATCTTTGAGAGAGAGAGAGAGAGAGAGAGAGAGAGAGAGAGAGAGAGAGAGAGAGAGAGAGTGAGAGTGTATGGGTATGGTCGCGGAGATACATATAGACCCGCCAGGCAAAGACAGGGGTGGGGAGGGTATGACCACATTATGATTTCACATATTGTTATTAGATTAAAATTAATGATGTATTATCATAATAATTCTTATTATTCTTATCATCATCATATTCACAGTTTGACCAAATCGATAGTTTAAAAATCAGTTTAACCAAGACGTTATAAGTATCTTATCATCTAACGGTAGAAAAGCAGCCATAACCAAAAACATTTTACACAGCCTAATAACCGAGGCCAGTGCCTCTAAATAGATGACATTTGCCTCTATGTGTGTTTAACAGACGTTTTTAACTACAGTATGAAAGTCATTCTTCAAATAGACGACTGACTTGAAAAAAAGAGTCTTTCTTCCGCTAGTCGTATTATTGGAATATCCAGTACAAAGCTCTTTGTAACAAGAATATGTTTTTAATTATGAATACACGCAATGCTTTTAATCAGTAGTTTTGTTAGAATATAACCATTACGTCTGCTTCTGGTGAATAAAAATATATTACGTTTGCAGTGACTAAATGAAAATAACTGCATCATTTTGTTTCATTTTATAAATTCTTCTTTCTTTTTCATTTTTTTTCTTTTTTGTTTGCCTAGTTTTGTGTGTGTGTGTGGGGTGGGGGGGGGGGGGGGTCTGTGTCTTCGCCTTTGTAGTCTTACTATTGATGTCATACTGTTAAGACCAGGGGTCAATTGTTCAAAAGTCGTTTGGCTTAACCAGTGGATATCAAACATGTTCAAACCCGAGGACTGAATCAATACAAATTATAATTGAAAACATAATGTTAAAACTAGATTTAGAATAACCAAAGGTATCCATACTTAAAAAAACAAAAAAACATTTCGTATTTGTGCAGAAATGATTAAAAGGAAAATATTATACTAACCAAGGGTTAATTTAAGTATGCTTTGAACAGCTGATCCCAGTATATTTTTACTTCTTTCTTTTGTACACTTACAACTTTTTTCCGAGAATAAACATTATTTATTATTTAATACCGTATCTGAAATGCATTGAATATGCTATTTATATTTATATTTCTGAAACAGAACAATAGTGTTGTGGAAATACGTCCACCAGAGACTGAAATAGTGATTGGATATTTTAAAATACGCCAGTTGATGAAATGAAATGAATTCCTAAACTACAGCTATTTGGTGTCTAATTTAATATGGCTATTTTTTCAGTACTCAGTATACATTTCCAATAGTCTCTTTCCGAAATGGGCTAGGGTGTCGTAAAACTCGGGGGGGGGGGGGGGGGGGGGTCTCTTTCTTTTAGCTAATAGTTGCAATTTAAAACAGTCTGGGTTGTCGTTAAACAAACAGTCATTTCCGTTTAAGCGGCAGTTAAAGCGACCATTTCACTACATGTTGATGCAATTATCTACTGGAAAATGTTGGCGAAATCTGTTAAACTGCAAATGACTTACATTAAATTACTACATCTAAATTGATATACATGCCCGCTTGTGCCAGTGGTATGCACAGCAACAGTTGATGCATGTTCGATGTGACAATTACTTAATATGGGCCATAGACGCCTACAGGAAATTGCATTTCTAAAGTTTTTTCTTGTTGTTCCAGCTGCTCATTCAGTTTGTATCTCATTTGCCGTTTCATTTGCTGTTTCATTTGCTGTTTCATTTACCCCCAAGGGCGCGCCCTAACTCTGTCCTCGAGTGCAGTGATTCCACGTTATGCGTTTGTCACAAGTGCTGGTAATAAGGAGTCCATATCTTTTAAAATGAAATTGTCTGGTGTTGGTATTTAATGAAGATTTCGAGAACCTTGATTGGATTTATCGACATTTCTTGTTTAATTATTTATCAGGATCGTTGTTCGATATAGCAACAAAATACTCACTGTCTCGGCAAAACGAAACTGAAATAATCACAACAAAGTCTGTGCCTAAATCAGTGCCATGTGTATATACGCATAGTTGTGTAAACAAACGTTTTTTCACAAGTCAGTATGAAAGTAAAGTTTGTTTTATTTAACGACGCCGCTAGAGCACATTGATTTTTTATCTTATCATCGGCTATTGGACGTCAAACATATGGTCATTCTGACACTGTTTTTAGAGGAAACCCGCTGTCGCCACATAGGCTACTCTTTTTACGACAGGCAGCAAGGGATCTTTTATTTGCGCTTCCCACAGGCAGGATAGCACAAACCATGGCCTTTGTTGAACCAGTTATGGATCACTGGTCGGTGAAAGTGGTTTACACCTACCCATTGAGCCTTGCGGAGCACTCACTCAGGGTTTGGAGTCGGTATCTCGATTAAAAATCCCATGCCTCGACTGGGATCCGAACCCAGTACCTACCAGCCTGTAGACCGATGGCCTGCCACGACGCCACCGAGGCCGGTTAAAGTCAGTATGAAGTAGCAATGGGTATTATATGTTATGCAAGTATCAGCCTATCAGCTGTCACGACGGAGCTGGCCAACTCGACGATTTATCGACTTCTATGAATGTCCAGTTGCTAGTGAGGGGCCTAATTCACACAGGTCTAGGTTCTGCTAGACAACAAAGCATCCTCTTTGCGTGTATTTTAGCACTGCACTGCCAGATCGCAAAGATGCGAGACTTTAGTGAATTAGGCACCTGAGCACTCTTACAACTCGATTCTCGTCGTGTACAGCTCCTACAACCGATTAGTTGTTAACCTGAGGGCACTAGTCTAAGTTGGGAGTTGGGGAAATGACAACGCAAATGTCGAGTTGGCCAACTCCGTCGTGACAGCTGATAGTCTAAGTTTAGCATTATTTGAAATCAAGATGTACATCGCGACGTGCGTATCGTAACCAGTATCAAGAATGTAGGGATGTGCGGTGTTACCGGTATACCGATATATTACAATTCAAATGTAAATAATACGTGTTGCGGTGCACTCTACCTGTACTGATACACTCGGTAATTTCCGTGTTTTAGGTTCGTTGTCAGTCGGAAACTCCGATGTCTTAGATTCGACTTGTTCTTTTAACTGTGATATTGGAAGGACCTGATATTATTAAATAAGCTTTAGTACACTGAAGTGATTAATATCCTTCATGTTTTAAATAATAAACTCCAACTTGTTAGAAGTCTTCCTTAAAATCGCGATCAGTTGACGCTGCTGTACATAATATACCGTGATACGTATTGTGATACAATAGAACACTTTTCAGAATACCCGTCCCTACAAGAGAGGTATCATACTGTATTATTCACGTTCCAACCAGTGCACCACAACTGGTCGGAGGCCGTGGTATGTGCTTTTCATTCCGTGGTAAAGTGTATATATAAAAGATCCCTTGCTGCATTAGGACAAATGTTGCGGGTTTCCTCTGATGACTACGTGTCCGAACTACAAATGTTTGACATCCAACAGCCGATTAGTAATTAATCAGTGTGCTCTACTGGTGTCGTTAAACAAAACAAAACTTTAAACAAATTTGTTTATACTGTATTCTTTTCAACAGCGACAACAGTATTTTGAGAAAGACTAGAACAAAATCGGAAATCGGATAACATTGAAGATGAATTTCATTTTATTTTAATATGTCCATTGTATTTACATATTCGCATATTGTATGTAAACAAAATACTACTGGTTAAGACCGTCTGTTTTTAAATTAATACAATTACTGTCTGGTCAGAATACAAAACAACTTTGTAACCTTGGAAAATGTTTAAAATATGCAAAACATTTAAGATCGCAATATGTATAACTGTCCATCCTCCAAATACACATCCACCTGTTTATGTTTATGCTGATGATTGTTTATATATGTTTAATAATGTTGTATATAAGTGTAGGCTTATGAGCTACACGGCTTAAAGTAAATAAACTACTATTACTACTAAAACATTTTTTTAAAGAAAACACATAAAACAGTCTTTAAAAATAAGGATCACCGCAGTGCACTAAAATTTATTACGTAATGTCAGCCCACAACTGTGAACTGAGAATTTGACAGAACTATTCTAAACCAGGATATTGATGTTTCCGATTGATAACGGACTTTGACGGAAATTGCCATGGGTATCGGTACAGGCCGAAAATAATACACATGACTATGCTTATTTTTATGTGCTGTGAAGTAAACGTTATTCTTGAAGGCACACTTCCGTGATATAGACCACGATAACATTAATGTTACTGATACCGTCAGTTTGTCCGTGACTCGTGATTGGTTGTTATCGGGTTTTCGGGGAATCAAAACATCAAATATCGGTTTGTGATTGGCAAGGTCGTTATACGGATTCCGGTGAACGATGTTTTAGGTCACGTGTCAAAAGAGCTACTGTACCTTTCCGTAAGATATAGCCCAGTGGTAAAGCGCTCGCTCGATGCGCGGTCGGTCTGGGATCGATCCCCGTCGGTGAGCCCATTGGGCTATTTCTCGTTCTAGGCAGTGCGCCACGACTGGTATATCAAAGGCCGTGGTATGTACTATCCTGTCTGTAGGATAGTACATATAAAAGATCCCTTGCTGCTAATCGAAAAGAGTAATTCATGAAGTGGCGACAGCGGGTTTCCTCTCTCAATATCTGTGTGGTTCTTAACCATATGTTTGACGCCATATAACCGTAAATAAAATGTGTTGAGTACGTCCTTAAATAAAACATTTCTTTCTTTCTTTTTTTTCCGTAAGAGTGCAGTCAAGTAAAAAAAACCCTTCAGATTTGATTATGCATGGATACCTTTGGTTATTGTAAATCAAGTTTCGACATATCCTTTCAATTATTTGTATTGATTCAGTCCTTGATTTTAAAAACTTGTGTTAACCATTGGTTACGCCAACTACCCTTTGAACAAATGGTTTTAAAAATTGGTGTTAACCATTGGTTACGCCAACTACCTTTTGAACAACTGGTTTTGAAAACTTGTGTTAACCATTGGTTACGCCAACTACCCTTTGAACAAATGGTTTTGAAAATTGGTGTTAACCATTGGTTACGCCAACTACCTTTTGAACAACTGGTTTTGAAAACTAGTGTTAACCATTGGTTACGCCAACTACCTTTTGAACAACTGGTTTTGAAAACTTGTGTTAACCATTGGTTACGCCAACTACCTTTTGAACAACTGATTTTGAAAACTTGTGTTAACCATTGATTACACCAACTACCTTTTGAACAACTGGTTTTGAAAACTGGTGTTAACCATTGATTACGCCAACTACCTTTTGAACAACTGGTTTTGAAAACTGGTGTTAACCATTGGTTACGCCAACTACCTTTTGAACAAATGATTTTGAAAACTGGTGTTAACCATTGGTTACGCCAACTACCTTTTGAACAAATGGTTTTGAAAATTGGTGTTAACCATTGGTTACGCCAACTACCTTTTGAACAACAAAACTGGTGTTTTGGTTACGCCAACTACCTTTTGAACAACTGGTTTTGAAAACTGGTGTTAACCATTGGTTACGCCAACTACCTTTTGAACAAATGGTTTTGAAAACTTGTGTTAACCATTGGTTACGCCAACTACCCTTTGAACAAATGGTTTTGAAAATTGGTGTTAACCATTGGTTACGCCAACTACCTTTTGAACAACTGGTTTTGAAAACTAGTGTTAACCATTGATTACGCCAACTACCTTTTGAACAACTGGTTTTGAAAACTTGTGTTAACCATTGGTTACGCCAACTACCTTTTGAACAACTGATTTTGAAAACTTGTGTTAACCATTGGTTACGCCAACTACCTTTTGAACAACTGATTTTGAAAACTTGTGTTAACCATTGATTACGCCAACTACCTTTTGAACAACTGATTTTGAAAACTTGTGTTAACCATTGATTACGCCAACTACCTTTTGAACAACTGATTTTGAAAACTTGTGTTAACCATTGATTACGCCAACTACCTTTTTGAACAACTGATTTTGAAAACTTGTGTTAACCATTGATTATGCCAACTACCTTTTGAACAACTGATTTTGAAAACTTGTGTTAACCATTGGTTACGCCAACTACCTTTTGAACAACTGGCCCCAGACCGGCAACACTATGAAATGTTTCTTAATCTGAAATTCTAATAGCTAAATACTGGAAACAACGTGAATAATGAATATCACTGCAAACTGAAAGAAAAGTTAATCTTTCTTTAACGACACCTCAGTACATTTCCAATGAATGAAGGAATGAATGTGTATCGACATCCCAGCACAAAAATAAGATCGGTTATTAGGTGTCAAACAAAGATAATAGGAACTGTTTTATTTAACGACGCACTCAACACATTTTATTTACAGTTATATGGCGTCAGACATATGGTTAAGGACCACACAGATATATAGAGAGGAAACCCGTTGTCGTCACTTCATGGACTACTCTTTTCGATTAGCAGCAAGGGATCTTTTATGTGCACCATCCCACAGATAGGATAGTACATACCACGCCCTTTGTTACACCAGTTGTGGAGCACTGGCTGAAACGAGAAATGGCCCAATTGGGCCACCGACGGGTATCGATCTTAGAACAAAGATAAGTACATCAGTATGATTCAGTACATTTCAAAGTAGATATGTTTGTTGTCTAAAGCTAGATTCATACTTCACCGCCGACTCTTGTCAGCGAGTAGTTGACTCACCCAGTCCTGCTTCTGTTCAAACCTAATCCTAATTTTTCAGTCACTTCAGTATGATTTTAACACAGTTCATATTAAATTTTAGTGCGTGATCGTTTAACGCTTTTTAGTTAACCTAATAAAAAAATCAATTTCAGTTGCGCGTGAGGTCGACAATCAAAGTATGAATTGACCTTAACATGTGGATCAAGTGATATAGGATATATTTTTTTTTAATGCTCTTTCCCATTTACAGAACAGAACTTACCATGGCCTTTCGGGTACCAGTCATGGGGAGCCGGCTTGCACGGGGGAGGCCGAAACCCTTGTCCATTGAGAGTGATTGAGCATACGGCCTATAGCACTCCAAGCGAGCGCTATAGCACTGCGCTTTATCCCACAAAGTTCACTTAAAGACAAGGAAATTATTTTGTATTTAATAGACAGACTCTAGTTTTTAAACACTGAGTCATATTTACCACTGTAAGAGCTGTTTATGAAATCAAACATTACTTATATTTTATTCTTTAGATTATCCACTTCCGTACAGCCGAAGTGTTTCTAATACCACTGTGTCAAAATGACCATATGTTTGACATCCAATAGCCGATGATTAATAAATCAATGTGATCTAGTGGTGTCGTTAAACAAAACAAAACAAATTTCAAACTGAATAATTTAAACTAAATTAATATTTGCATTTCTTTTGTCATGCAGTATATTTTAAATGCAGTTCCCAATCATCGAACAGCAGTCACTGCCACACAGGGGCGAGACGTAGCCCGGTGAAAAAGCGTTCGCTTGGTGCGCGGTCGGTTTGGGATCGATTCCCGTTAGTGGGCCCATTGGGCTATTTCTCGCTCCAGCCAGTGCACCACTACTGGTACATCAAAGGCCATGGTTATGTGCTATCTTGTCTATGAGATGGTGCATATAAACGATCCCTTGAAAAGAGTAGCCCATGATGTGGCGACAGCGGGTTTCCTCCCTCAATATGTGTAGTCCTTAACCATATGTCCGACGCCATATAACCGTAAATAAAATGTGTTGAGTGCGTCATTAAATAAACCATTTCTTTCATTCATTTCCACACGTAGCCCACTGGTAAAGCGTTCGCTTGATGCGCGGTCAGTTTGGGATCGATCCCCGTCGATGGACCCATTGGGCTACTTCTCGTTCCAGCCAATGGATCACGACTGGTATATAAAAGGTTGTGGTATGTGTTATCCTATATGCGGGATGGTGCATATAAAAGATCCCTTGCTACTAATGGAAAACATGTAGCGGGTTTTCCCTCTAAGATTATATATAAAAATTACCAAATGTTTGACATCCAATAGCTGTTGATTAAATAAATCAATGTGCGCTAGTGGTGTCGTTAAACAAAAACAAACATGTTCATTTCCATAGTGTGTGATGCATTAAGAGGAGTCGACAAGACTTATCGTATGTCCAGAGAGTACCCTGCCACTTGATTCCTTGCCCAAGCCTTTAACAACAAGTTTTTAAAAAGTGCAGTTTTACATTTTCCATTCAACGTATGACGTAGTTGTGCAATCAGGTGGTAGGAAGACCCTGGAGCAATATCCGTCTTCAACCTTGACAGCCTTTTAACAACGGTCATTTGGATGTCGAGAGAGAACACCAAGTCGATAAATTTTTTAGGCAACAGCGCGGCGTTAACACACTTAACTTTAAATGTTGCCAGAACAAGCACCTTTTAAATTGCACTACAAAAAAGTGCTGAAAGAAAGAAAAAAGTGCAATATCGGTTTCATTACAACATAAACATCGAGTTTGAATTGAATAATAATGAGAACTGTCTTGTGAATTTGAATTTGTTTTATGCATCTGAAATACGAGAATCGACCAGATATGTATTTATTGTATTTAAAGGGATATTCCTGAGTTTGCTGCAATTTTTAAAATCTTATCGACTAACATAGACTTTTTAACGATTGTAATTACATCTCAAATATATTTTTCTGCATCACATATTAGTGGCTGTATATTAAACGTGTTTCTGATCGTTCTAATATTTGTACTAGGTTAAATTTTACTTCATTTCTTAAAAAAAAAACGTTTTCGTACGTAAGAAATTATTTAAAGACAAAATCCAGTTTGGCCTTCTTACAAATATTAAGACGACCAGAAGAACATTGAATATACAGACACTGATATTCTAAGCAAGAACAAATATTTAATATGTAAGTTTAATCGTAGAAATATTTTATTAGTCGGAAACACCTTACAATGCAGCAAATGCGTTTTTGATGCTGCGATAATGTCAGTAATAAACACGGATGTTGAAACGTACAATATAAAAGTGCAATGTACTGACAACATCATTTCTACTTCCAGACTTTGCGACTAGCTACACACAAGAAAATAAATGCTAGTCTTAATGGCACCGTGCACTTATTTCTAAGATGATGATAATTCCTGTCTCGTACCTCAATCAATAACAGCCACGGCAGAATTGAGGTTTTGCTCTATGACACCACAAGATATTGATTAATTATTCATCGGCTATTGGTTATGAAACATATCCTAATTTTGATTTAATATGTAGTTGTCAGATGAAAACCACATCATGTTTTCCATTAGCAACAAGGGTATTTTATATGCACTTTCACGCAGACAGAACAGCACAGACCACGGCCTTTGATAAACCAGTCGTGGGGCACTCGTTGAGACTAGTATATCAAAGGCCGTGGTATATGCTATCCTGTCTGTGGGGTGGTGCATATGAAAGATCCCTTGCTACTAATGAAAAAATTTAGCGGGTTTCCTCTCTAAGACTCTATGTCTCTAAGACTCTATGTCAATATTACCAAATGTTTGACATCCAATAGCCGATGATTAATAAATCAATGTGCTCTAGTGGTGTCGTTAAACAAAACAAACTTTAACTTGAATGTTGTGGAGCTGTTTACAGAATATGACACGTCTCTATATTATATACTGGTGAACGACCTGAATTTAATAACTCGTTTAAATCAGCCGAAGTAATTAAATCACATAAAGACCCGTTTCTGTTTTCGCTCAGTCAATACAAAACATTGAAATATTTCCTGTAGTACCTGTTGTGCATAGCATCAAATCTCTTAAAGAAGAAAACAATATGTTGAGATTATCTACATTTCTAAATGTTACAGCTGTTTTATATAGTCTTCGATCCAAAATGTCAAGATTTTCATTTTTGAAATGAAAAAACATAGCAAAAACAGAGCTTAAATCTTATCTTTGAACTACATGTGCTATATATCTAATTTCATTATCAGTCATACGTTGTAAAATTAAACTGAAATGGTTGGAAATAAGTCTGCACATTTGACTGAAGTGCCAGGCATTAAGGAATATACATCTACACATTAGGCCTATGGTTTCTCGAATTGTTATAATGTGTATGTATTGTTTTAAATATTACTGGACTAAAATACTGGCATTCTCATCAAGAACAAGAAACTCGAAATGGGATTGTATAGTAATATTTAATAAAAACACACATTCTTGTCTGTACAGCTAATGGGAAAGTGTGCTCTAATGGTATCGTTTATCAAAACAAACGTTGTTTGGTTTTTTTGTAAATCTGGTTTTGATTGTCATAATGACAGTATTTTGATGTGGAAGATAAGCGAGCGCAGAATTTTGATGATACTGTTTTTGGTGGGCGGGGGTGGGTTGTTTGTTGTTGTTAGGGGGGGTTGAGGGAGGGGTGTTTTTTGTTGTTGGTGTTTTTTTGTGAGGAAAGAGGTTCGGTTTGTTTGTGGGGTTTTTTTTGTTGTTGTTTATATTGTTTTTGTGAATGTTTGTGAATTATTTTTTTTTGGGGGGGGGGTTGGGGGGGTTACATTGTATTCAATTATCATGATGTTTCCAAATTGAAATCTCGTCAATAAAGAAAAGGACATATAAGCTAAAACTATTACAAATCACTCTCTTAATAACCACTAATCTCTCTTCTAGACAGACAGCCCAAATAGTTGACGTGTGTTTTTAGGGCATTAAAAATAAAGAAATGAAATCTAAATCTAATTATTGTTTCGGTCAGATTATAACTAAAGTACAGTGATATCCATTTATTCATTATGAGAATCAAATGAAATCCAGACGGTTAAAATTGCTTCTGGGGCCGGAGTAAGTGAATGACATTTTAAAACCTATCAACTGCATAACTGTCTGCTGTATATAATAAGATAAATTAACGTGTTATAATCAGTCAGTAAGTAAATCCATGTATTATTAGGAAGCTGTCTGTCCAGGACAGTGGGTTGGTTGTTAGTTGGTTAGTGCTTAGTGAGAGAGAAGATGGTGTAGTGACCTTACATCTACCCACTGAGCCCTTAAGAACTCGCTCTGGGTTGGAGCCGGTACCGGGCTGCGAATCCTTTACCTAACAGCCTGTAGTCGGATGGTTTAACAACCGTGCCACCGAGGCCGGTTTAATGATGACAGAATACAATCACGACCTTGTCTAAACATCGGTTTGATACAATTCTAAAAATGCTAATGCTTTTGTTATTCATATTTAGCATGTTTGTGTCTCCCACAACCACGAGTAGCTACGCGCACAAATTCGTAGGTACAATATGTGTGTCCATTTCGGTCCGTTTCGGTCCATTTCGACCCGTTTCGGTCCATTTCGGTGATTCGTTGGACTGGCCTCTGGATCGTCTGTGATATTTGCTACTCCATTTTCAGGAACTGCTTCATCTTATGGCAATGAACTGTTTGGTTAATATCCATGGATAAGTGTAGGGTAATTACACTGACTTCTCTTTTACTAACACCCAAAATCACTGTTCTAATGATATGTAAATGGTTGGATAGACTGATTAATACTTATTGATGATAAGGGGGGATGAATGAATGAATGAATGTTTAACGACAACCTGGCACGAAAAATACATCGGCTATTGGGTGTCAAACTGGTAAGTCAAAACATGAAGTGATGATCAACATCAAAATAAAAATGCAAGAGTCAAATAAAAACACAGTGTAAAGAACTGTGCAAAAATACAAATATCACAGATATATATAATTAAAATTTAGAGTAAAAGTCAGTATCACGTAAAAATTGTAAAACAAATTCTGGATGGAATCGAAATGAATGAATGAAATATCTGTATATGGAGATCAAATCATCTACCTATTTCACCTATTACCAAATGTGCTTAAACTACATCTTCTTTTAAATAATAAAATCTACTTAATGCAAATGTGTTTGCATTTTATTCTGTTTTGCTTGTTTATTTTGTTTTGTTTATTTGCTTTGTTGTTGGGGTATGTGTGGTTTTTTGTTTGTTTTGGTTTTTCGTAGGGGTTGTGTGAGTGTGTGTGTGTGTGTGTGTGTGTGTGTGTGTGTGTATTTGTTCATTTGCTTTTTTTTTCTTTCTTTGTGTGTGTGTTTTTGTTTGTTTGTTGGTTGGTTTGTTGGTTGATTGGTTGGTTGGAGTGTTTGGTGTTTGTTTGGGGTGGGGTGGGGGGGGGGGGGTTTTGTTTGGGGTGTGGGATTTTTTTAGGATTTCTCACTTTTTATCGAGATGTTACCAGTGGCCAAATTAACCAAATACATTTCTACCAATAAAGTAACGTATCTTTCAAACAAGTCTACAACTGACCGTAATCGATCGATATCTTTTACGTCTACAGATCATTGCATCGTGACCGTGGTGTAGTCTTCCACCGAAATATTACAAGAAACAATTTCATAAACGCTGACAGTAAAACGTGTTTTGTTGTCGCTCTTTACTACGTTTGATGACACAGGGTCAGAAGAAATAGGTGGCGGTGTGATGAAATGTGTACATTTCGCAAATCCAGTTTGTCGATTTTGCGTAATTTGTCGCAAAATGCGATATATCAAATATATTAGCTTTAGCTTTATACTTATTAGAGCAAGAAAGTGGACTTGTAGCGTCCCACTAAACTTGCGGGGTACTGCATTACTGCAACGATTTCATGAAGTTTCATTTTGTTGTAGGGGACTGTTGACTACTTTAATGTAATTTGCATACATATAGTTTCATAAATATCTCTCTCTCTCTCTCTCTCTCTCTCTCTCTCTCTCTCTCTCTCTCTCTCTCTCTCTCTCTCTCTCTCACTCTCGTTCATGCTTATATCCTAAGACTCATGCGCTTGCTGTGACCTTTTTCAGCCCTCGTTCTCAGTCGTAATGAATGGAATACCACACGAATCAGTAAACTTATACGATGAAGGCAATCTCATGAACTAGGACGTGCATTATTATTTCAATTTAAATATGCCTCTTATTTCGGTATCAAATATACCTACCTTTTCTGTGCAATCTATGCTTTAAAAAAATAATAATTCTGGAACTTTGGTCTGACCAGAGACACAAATGTATTAAGCTTGTAAAATTCAGATCATAGACAATATCGTATCGGAGACTGAAGCATAGTTATGACCATAAAGGTATGAGCACAGAGGGGTGAAGCGCTTGCCTGGGCAGAGTTCAGCCAGACCGAGCAGAAAACCATCCGCTAGAATGATTTATGCGCTTCACAGTAAACCAAATGGTCACGTCGGGAACCAATCAAATAGTTCGCGAATTTAGCAAAACGTTTGCTGGATGAACTTGGGGCTCATTCGCGGTCGATCTAGCATTAATCCCCGTCGGTGGGCCCATTTGGGCCATTTCTCGTTCCAGCTAGTGCACACCGATTGGTATATCAAAAACCGTGGCATGTTCTATCCTGTCTGTGGGATGGTGCATATAAAAGATCCCTTGCTACTAATGGGAAAATGTAGTGGATTTCCTCTCTAAGACGGTGTGTCAAAATTACCAAATGTTGGACGTCCAGTAGCTGACAATAATGTATGGAATGTCCAGTAATACATTCTCTGTGAACTTATATACCCTTCTATACTTGTATTTCATGTGGTTTACACAATGCTACAACAGCACGTGCAATCATATTATACTTCGAAAATAATTTGTTATTGATCATTTACCTGATATGTACAAGCAAAGTTATCGTAGTTTGGACATTCAGGGCCGTGTCTAGTGAAACAAGCTATAATGGCCTTCGCGTAGCCTCGTATCCTACTCTTTTGTTATGCAAATAGCCTTAGTTATTTATAGAACGAAACTGCATTCACAACATACATAGATTTTTTAAAATGGAAAAAAGTCAACTTCGTGCTTTTAGATGATGAATTGTATATAAAACCTGTCGGGGTTTGGGTTTGTTTTCATGCAAATGTAAAGAAAACAAGGATTGAACAGGAATTAAACGTAACATTTGCAAACAACTTAGGGTCTAAACAACTGAACAGGGCCCCGTTCCACGAAGCAATCTTAGTACTAAGATCACCTTAGTGTATAAGGTAGCTGTGCAGTTAAGATGATCTTAGGGCTAAGATCGCTTTGTGGAACGGGAACCTGGACTATAGTAAGAAATCGAATATATTTAACCATTGCCTTAGATTTCAGCTTTTAAATAGACCACTTATATAAGATACGTTATGGTCCGCATCATGGATGTCTATCATTCACATTCTAGGAAGTTGACTTGAAATAAGTCCCTCATACACGAAACAGTGGTACGGTACCATTAATGCCAAAGTGTCGAATTTTTTAAATCAACAAAATGGTATGACCTTTTGACCTCTGGTGACCTAATTATTATTTGTATATATATATATCAATGTGCAGAGGGGGTTTAATATAAACAATTTGAGGGCTAATTTGTGTGGTTATGTTCAGTGGTTGCAAAGTTATCATACATTTTGTTATCCCTACCCCCAAATATTGTACAATAATTTGTTCTCGCCTCACTATTTTTGTGGGGTGATATTCACCAAAAAGCTAGTCCTTAAAAAGGTGTATCATACTAATTTGTTAAGTACAGGCATATGGCTATTCAAAAAACACCATGAGACTTTGCCCGCCCAGGTGTTACCAATTTCGGTTCTGGCCCATGGACTAATATTGGAGTTTCAATAACTCTGTATAATTTATCATAATTAGATTTTTAAAAATGAAAAGCGCAATTATTAGTTATCACAAAGCTGTTACCACTAGCATGCAATTTTCGTTACTTCGTCGACACAAATGCGAGAGGTAAAGTTGCCTGCTTGAGTGTATTTATTTTATTATTTAGTAATTTAGAATGGATCAACCAGTCATTTTCTTACCGTTGAATGCGATTATTCAACAGGCCTTGGCCATAGTTGCTAACATGCGTCACATAAGAATGTATTATTCTCCATTTTAACACTTAAACGCGAACCGTTATCTATATTTGTCTTAAAATATTAAACATATATAAAAACTGTGCGTTTTTAATTTTTCATTAGCAAATGATGTTTTATGGCAAGTCGAATTTGCAGTTTTAAATCAAACAAACACGAAAAGCAACAGCACACTAGTAAAGAAAAGACATGCACGCACGCAAACATTACAAAATTCCTGCTCAGATGGTATGTTCAATAAACACAGTACAAATACTTCGACTCTGTTAATGTGTTTCAAGTATTAAGTTTGGAATGTTATATACTTAATCAAATGATACTGTACTGGGTAACTTATCCAATAAAACATATAAAATAATCCGCTCAATCTTTGTAAATACCATCACAAAGAATGGATCTCCTTTGGTCTTTGGTTAGTCTGGTACGGACTTACAAGCGCTGTTATTCAAAACAAATGTTTGAGTGGTTTTTGTAATTTCATTTTCGTACCTATATTCATTTAAAGTTCAAGCACAATGCCACGTTCGGTACATTGGTCTTACATTAATCCAATTTGAACTCCTTTTTATCCCATTGTCCCCTTTCCTTTCTCTCCTTTGAATTCCGTCTCATTTCTTCCCGATTCGACAACTCATCCTATCTTTCAACTTCTTTCGCTGTCCTTGTCTCTCCAACCGTAACAGGTGCTTGTCTCTTGTGGCTATCCGTGCCACACACGTGCCATTTCTCATCAGCTTTTAGCTGTGGGCTTAGTCTGACCACTTCGGGGAGTGTTCAGTAGTTACTTCTTGCATTGTTAAGAGGCATTTGTAACCACCTACTATACACCCCTACCATATATACTATATTATGTAAAAATCACTCCCCACCATTATACTGTACATATTGTATATAAACATGCATTTATTATGTATGCTGGTCAGTTGTAAAACCTAAGGCAATAAATAATATTGAAACTTGACAATACACCCCTACTACCGGCGGTCGTTAGTGCCGTGGGTCATCTTTATTAGCGGCAGAGGACGAGGATGCCAGGTGGATGCAGGGAAATACACAAAGACTGCACCCGTGGAGGAAGTTGAGACAGGTAGGCAATGGCGTGGACAGCTCAGAGTCCGAGGAAACTGACAGACAGGGTTGAAACAGATTGAAATCGTGGGAGACATTGCAAAGTGTTTTTATATTAAGATAATGAGAATGATAGGCAGATGGTGATAGATAAGAAAGGTGAATGAAAGTGTGAGCCAGCTTTGACGGGATTTGAACCACTGTCGTCAGCTTGATTATCCAGCAGCTTATCGACTAGACCACGGAGCTCACTAATCCAATTTGAACTTGCTATATTTGGGACGGGTAACAGAAGCTGCAGTGGAGGATGTCACGTAGACGTGACTAGATACTGACATGTCAACGTGCTTGAAATTTGATTGTTTTGGGTATTAAAATAAATTACATGATCAACATTCACATCACCATCATCACAACCAACACATTATCATCATCATCACAAACATATCATCATCACCAACACCACTACTGCCATCATCACCACAAACAACAAGATCATCATTATCATCATCACCATCATCAACAACAACAACACAATCATCACCACCAACACCTACACTATCACCAACAACATCATCGTCACCACCACCACAACAACATCATCATCATCATCATCATCATCACCAACAGCAACTTCGTCACCTTATTGACTTGAAGTTGTAAGCACTCTCTACTATAGCCATGTCTATGGAAGAGTGCATATAAAATCTATTGATGTATTATCCGTAGTAGCAGTCTACGTCCTGGCAGTGGCTTTCCTTTTTATTCTTTTTTATCTACCAAAATTAATGTCGAGATGACCAAATGTCGAGATAACCAAATAGCTGTAGTTTAAAATGTACTGAGGTATAGTTTCGAGATAACCAAATAGCTGTAGTTTAAATGTACTGAGGTATATTGTGGAGATAACCAAATAGCTGTAGTTTAAAATGTACTAAGGTATAGTATCGAGATAACAAATAGCTGTATTTTAACATGTACTGAGGTATAGTGTCGAGATAACCAAATAGCTGTATTTTAACATGTACTGAGGTATAGTGTCGAGATAACCAAATAGCTGTATTTTAACATGTACTGAGGTATAGTGTCGAGATAACCAAATAGCTGTATTTTAACATGTAGCTCTAATGTCGAGATAACCAAATAGCTGTATTTTAACATGTACTGAGGTATAATGTCGAGATAACCAAATAGCTGTATTTTAACATGTACTGAGGTATAGTGTCGAGATAACCAAATAGCTGTAGTTTAAAATGTGCTGAGGTATAGTGTTAAGATAACCAAATAGTTGTAGTTTAAAATGTGCTGAGGTATAGTGTCGAGATAACCAAATAGCTGTAGTTTAAAATGTACTAAGGTATAGTGTCGAGATAACCAAATAGCTGTAGTTTAAAATATACTAAGGTATAGAATCGAGATACCAAATAGCTGTAGTTTAAAAAGGTATATTGTCGAGATAACCAAATAGCTGTATTTTAACATTACTGAGGTACGTAAACGTAGTTCGAGATAACCAAATAGCTTGTATTTAACATGTACTGAGGTATAATGTCGAGATAACCAAATAGCTGTATTTTAACATGTACTGAGGTATAGTGTCGAGATAACCAAATAGCTGTATTTTAACATGTACTGAGGTATAATGTCGAAATAACCAAATAGCTGTATTTTAAAATGTACTGAGGTATAGTGTCGAGATAACCAAATAGCTGTATTTTAACATGTACTGAGGTATAGTATCGAGATAACAAATAGCTGTATTTTAACATGTACTGAGGTATAATGTCGAGATAACCAAATAGCTGTATTTTAACATGTACTGAGGTATAGTGTCGAGATAACCAAATAGCTGTATTTTAACATGTACTGAGGTATAGTATCGAGATAACAAATAGCTGTATTTTAACATGTACTGAGGTATAATGTCGAGATAACCAATAGCTGTAGCTCTAAATAATTCTTTTTATAAGGCTGGTAACCTTTTCTTTCTTTATAGTCTTTGCTTTAAAAATATAACAGAAAATACAACAAACAAAAAACCCAACAACTTTGTAGCTTGTTTGGAAATAAAATAAAATAAAATAAAAATAAATTTTAAAAAACCTGTTTGCCATACTTCTTTTTGAACCTCGCCTATTTTTACTATACTTCATTCATATTTCTAGGATACCAAGTGTTGTTCTTACTACATTAGACACCCATATAAAGCAGTTATTTAAAAAAAAAAAAAAAAAAAAAAAAAAAAATTATTGGGTGTTGATAGACAAACCTTTCCTTTCTATCTTTCTTTCCCTTTTACCTTTCTTTTCTCCCCTCTATGCTCGTTTTATCTATCCATTTTGACCCTCAAAGCATTAAAAAAATAAAATAATATGGATATGCTTGTGCAATATAGACGACAAATGTAGATGTAACTACCATATGTATGGATAGTGTGTATGTATATGTATGTATGTAGTTTATATACCGGTATATGTATGTATATGTATGTATGTGTAGATGTGCATACATGTTATATAGGAAATATGTTAAATTTTAAATTATTATTGTACAGTGTAAGACGATGACTCAAGGCACCCCCACCTTGACATTGCCAGTGATCTGAGGTGTAGTTTAAAAAAATAAAAAAAAATAAAAAAATAGCTGTAGGTTAAAATGCACTGAGGTGTAGTGTCGAGATAACAAATAGCTGTAGTTTAAAATGTACTGACGTATATCTGAAGAAATATCTCGTGCCTTGTCATTCTACTTCAAACAAAAAGTCAAAAGAGACTGAGTAGTGTTTTAATCGTGTTAAATTAACGCGGCAAACTGTCGTTTATTGCTCGTAGTAAATAATTGATTAATGGACAAACTGGACTCATTAAGAAAGTAGTCTCTATCCCGGATAACCCTGCTAAATCTATATAACTGCAGTAGAAAGATGTAAAATTATATTTCCTTTTTTAGAATACCCGTGTCTATACAGTCGTG
Organism: Gigantopelta aegis; assembly: GCF_016097555.1. NCBI lineage: Eukaryota > Metazoa > Mollusca > Gastropoda > Neomphalida > Peltospiridae > Gigantopelta > Gigantopelta aegis. The sequence continues at coordinate 73,908,373 of NC_054707.1, read as the reverse complement.
TACTTGTATACAAGATAATCATATCTGAAGTGTGGGGCCCACAGTCTCTAGGGGGACACACGCCAGCTTTTTTTTCTTTATGTGTGTAGGAGGGAGAGAGAAAAAGAGAGATAGAGAGGGTGGTGGGAGAAGGAGAAAAATTCGTACATTTTTATCCTCATGGGGTGGGTGCCCTCTCCTCCATTCTGTCAGGGGGTAAAATGACGTTTGAGCTACTATAAACCTTGACCAGAAACACACCGGATATAATAGACTTTTAGTTTCTAAACACAAAAATGTTTCTAATTCTAATACATAATTTCAGTCGTTCAAAAGGCTCTGTTAGTCCGAAACATCTTTAAAGGGACAGAGCTTAGTTTATAAACACTAAGGCATATTTTTCACCTAGACTCTAGTTTCAACCCGTAAAAATGGACACTAAGTTCGGTTAATTTACAAACCTGTAACAAATTTGGATACAACAGAGTGAAACAATAGTCTATGACGTTGAACGTTGAAATACACTTAAAAATAGACTAAAATGCGACTTCATAATCGTTACTTCTCAGACGCACGTGCGTTTTTAAAAATATGGAAAAAAAAGCATTTTGTGGTATTAGAAACACTAGGATGACCAAAAAAACTTCGTTTGTACGGAAATGGATAATCTAAACAATAAAATATAAGTAATGTTTGAGTTCAGTGATCATAAACGGCTCTGATAGTGAACAAATATGCCTTAATGTTTAAACACTAGGGTCTGTCCCTTTAAAGGCACTATAAGTCAGGCCAGTTTATTTAGCCAAACTAGTTCAATCAGGTGACATTAAATAATAAGACATTTCAGAAAACTGATATATGTCCTACCGCTTTGCGTCGCTGGTAAAACTCAATTTGTGACATTAAAACCTGCAATAATTAACTATTAACGTCCGCAAATGGTCAAATACAACATATTTATCGCCTAGCATTTCCGTCTACAATTACTCAGCTGTTATAGGTTTTTTTTATTGTTTGCCTGGTAAACGTTATGGTATACATTTGTAACATGTGGATTTGTGTATTAGATAGATGGGTGGGTGGGTGGGGTTGTACGGACGGACGGACACAAACAGACACATAGATAGATAGATAGATAGATAGATAGATAGATAGATAGATAGATAGATCGATTGATAGATACAGTACATAAAACCCCAGATATGATGATGATGATGATGATGACGTCGACACACAGGTTACTCTTACCGATAAAACAACAAACTATATTTTAGACGCATCTTCCCAAAGACAGGACAGCACATACGACGGTATATCATTCACAAGTACGCGGATAAAATCTAAGTCACTGGCGACGTATGGCACCTCAAGCGAGCGCCCTACTATCAAGCTACATCCTAGTCCTACAGATTCAACAAGTGTGTGACGTCCTACCATCAAGCTACATCCTAGTCCTACAGATTCAACGAGTGTGTGACGCCCTACCATCAAGCTACATCCTAGTCCTACAGATTCAACAAGTGTGTGACGTCCTACCATCAAGCTACATCCTAGTCCTACAGATTCAACGAGTGTCTGATACCTTACCATCAAGATAATCCTAGTCCTACAGATTCAACGAGTGTCTGATACCTTACCATCAAGATAATCCTAGTCCTACAGATTCAACGAGTGTCTGATACCCTACCATCAATATACATCCTAGTCCTACAGATTCAACGAATGTCTGACGCCCTACCATCAAGATACATCCTAGTCCTACAGATTCATCGAGTGTCTGGCGACCATTGACAAAATTGTAATTTCTTTAAAATATCATCATTCGATCGGAAATAATTTGTCAATATGAGTGGAGTTGCAACAGTTACAATATGATCTGTGACAAAATTACCTGACTATTATTGTATTGTATTGTATTGTATTGTATTGCGTGGCGTGGCGTGCCGTGCCGTGGCCTGTTATTTCAAAGGAAATTGTTTTGTTATCAACTGAATTGAAAATGAGTCGTAATTTATCGTGATCGACTGGGCAGTTGTTGTGATACCAGTATCAACACTGTACTATAAAATATGAAAGTAAATGCAACAATAGTAATGTCTACTTGTCCACATTCATTAATGAATCTCTGTGTAAAACCTGGACGTCACCAGATCACGTATATAATTTTGTTGGCCATCCTTTATAGATTTTCCAATAGCAAACAACACAAACAAAAAACTAAAATTCAACTACATGTAGTTGTAGTTAAGTGTACTCTTTATGATCATGAAGGTATAATATTTACATTTAAAAACAAAATTAAATCAATATTTTTGGCGGCAAGCTGCCATTACGTAACTGATATTATAGCTTGTTTAGTGTTAGTATATTATTAAAAGTAAACCTGACACTGATGATTAATACCCAAAGTCGATCCGCATTGTCGTACTGCACCAGAGACAACCATTGTTTAATTCAGTAATGGGGCAAGTTCAGCAAACATGATTTCCTAAAAGGATTTCTTGGTTGGATATACAAAGTAAAGAACCATTTTGTGACCTCTTCGCGAAATTGAGATTGCCTTCATCGTGTAAGTTTACTGATTCGTGTGGTATTCCTTTCATTGCGACTGAGAACGAGGGCTGAAAAAGGTCATGGCAAGCGCATGCGTCTTAGGATATAAGCATGAACGAGAGAGAGAGGGAGGAGGAAGAGAGAGAGAGTAGGGGAGGGAGGGAGGGAGAGAGAGAGAGAGAGAGAGAGAGAGAGAGAGAGAGAGAGAGAGAGAGAGAGAGAGAGAGAGAGAGAGAGAGAGAGAGAGAGAGAGAGATGAGATGAGATGGATGGATGGATGGATGGACGGATGGGAGAGAGAGAGAGAGAGAGAGAGAGAGAGAGAGAGAGAGAGAGAGAGAGAGAGAGAGAGAGAGAGAGAGACACACACACAGACAGACAGACCGGTAAGATACATATACAAACAGGTGAGAAGAGAGAACGGGACGGGGCGGTAGACATACCGACAAAGTGCTGACAGTACTAACTCACAACTAACTGAGACATGACATATTTTCGATTTTCTGCCACCGCTACGATACATGTAATCTAAAATGTAAATCCCCGTCATGTGCCGTCAATCCTTTGATGTGCATGTATTACAATCACGAAATGCTTGCTATATTCACTGGTCTGCTATCCAAGATTCTTCAGTTGTTTTCTTCTCAAATCCTACAGTTAGTACTCAATGAAGTGTTTATATCCATTGATTAATATTTAGTGGGGTCGCGTTTCCAGATTAAAATCTGTAGTTGGTTATTGAACTCTAAATCGCACATGTAAGTTTTACAAACCATTCACAAATCAGTTGCAGTGAAGTTCATAGGGCAGACCTAGGATCTGACCAACCCAGATCTGTTGTGTCGTGATTAAGCCATCGGACATAAGGTTGGTGGTACTGGGTTCGCAGCTCGGTACGGGCTCCCACCGACTTAATGTGCAGGTGTGAGGCCACCACACCCTCTTCTCTCTCACTAACCACTAACATCTAAAAATTAACCCATTGTCCTGGACAGACAGCCCAGATACAACTAACTCACTGTCCTGGACAGACAGCCCATATACAACTAACCCATTGTCCTGGACAGACAGCCCATATACAACTAACTCACTGTCCTGGACAGACAGCCCAGATACAACTAACCCACTGTCCTGGACAGACAGCCCATATACAACTAACCCATTGTCCTGGACAGACAGCCCATATACAACTAACCCATTGTCCTGGACAGACAGCCCATATACAACTCACTCACTGTCCTGGACAGACAGCCCAGATACAACTAACTCACTGTCCTGGACAGAGAGCCCATATACAACCAACTAACTCACTGTCCTGGACAGACAGCCCATATACAACTAACTCGCTGTCCTGGACAGACAGCCCATATACAACTAACTCGCTGTCCTAGACAGACAGCCCAGATACAACTAACTCGCTGTCCTGGACAGACAGCCCAGATACAACTAACTCGCTGTCCTGGACAGACAGCCCATATACAACTAACTCGCTGTCCTAGACAGACAGCCCAGATACAAGTAACTCGCTGTCCTGGACAGACAGCCCATATACAACTAACTCGCTGTCCTGGACAGACAGCCCAGATACAACTAACTCGCTGTCCTGGACAGACAGCCCATATACAACTAACTCGCTGTCCTGGACAGACAGCCCAGATACAACTAACTCGCTGTCCTAGACAGACAGCCCAGATACAACTAACTCGCTGTCCTGGACAGACAGCCCAGATACAACCAACTAACTCACTGTCCTGGACAGACAGCCCATATACAACTAACTCGCTGTCCTGGACAGACAGCCCAGATACAACTAACTCGCTGTCCTGGACAGACAGCCCAGATACAACTAACTCGCTGTCCTGGACAGACAGCCCATATACAACTAACCCGCTGTCCTGGACAGACAGCCCAGATACAACTAACCCGCTGTCCTGGACAGACAGCCCAGATACAACTAACCCACTGTCCTGGACAGACAGCCCATATACAACTCACTCGCTGTCCTGGACAGACAGCCCATATACAACTCACTCGCTGTCCTGGACAGACAGCCCATATACAACTAACTCGCTGTCCTGGACAGACAGCCCAGATACAACTCACTCGCTGTCCTGGACAGACAGCCCAAATACAACTAACCCACTGTCCTGGACAGACAGCCCATATACAACTAACTCACTGTCCTGGACAGGCAGGCCAGATAGCTGAGATGTGCCCACAACAGCGTCCTTGAACCTTAATTAGATATAAGAACAAAAATAAGTTGAAATGAAATGAATTTAACCAACTGAATACGCGGATATCTTATTCGTTTGTTTCATTACTGTAAATAAAATGGCATTAGTGCTTAGTCATAGATGTTGGATTATGACTGGGTGACAGGGACGGGGGGTGGGGGGGGGGGCGTGTAGAGTGGCATTATTTTCAATACTGAGGGGCCAATGCCTCTGCCACTTTCTGTTTCCGAAGCCTATGTATATATACTAAAATAGTTCCCCACACCCCCGAATCCGTTCCTGGTCCACGCGATAACGATATAAAAATAAAAAAACCTCGACCTAAAAGACGTGTTTTAGGGAACGTGCCGGTATAAAACGCATAGGGTTCGTCGGTTTTTTTGTGGGGGGTTTTTGGGGGTTTTTTTCTTTCTTTCTTTTTCTTCTTTTTGTTTCTTTTTGGGGGTTTTGGGTGGGGTTTTTTACACTAACCCTTATGGTTCCAGATTAAAATGTTTACTCTTTTCACCTACATATTAATAAAAAAAAAAATATAAAAAAAATAAAAAATATAAAAAAATACCGTCTGTCCTTTTGTTGGTTTTCTAGGTAGGGTCTGGTTTAAAAAAAAAAAAAAAAAATTAGATATCTTCACACAAATGTGTATTTCGCTTTCTTATAAAATATTAAATCACCACACTAGGCGACCATCGTCTGCCCAGTGCAGATTATTTAGCTGCATATAGACAAAGAGAATAATTTAGATTACAAACGAGATCAGTCACACGCACGGCTAATTAGCATTGTATTTAACTTTGCTTGTAGTAGTTCACGATGACCTAATTGGTCCGTGTATGCTTAGGGCTATCATTTAGTTGATATCTTATTTTTGTTAAAAACTAAAACAGGAAGAATTTTCGATCTATATAAGTTTGCCGATATACAATTTATTCTATTTCTGCATCCAATTTAATTAAAAGGCATTGATCATATGAAAGGCATTGATCATAATTATATATATGATCAATGCCTAGTGTTTTCCCTAGAAATTTGGCAAGGCATGGTAGACTAGACACTTTTGAGGAGTTTTCACTATTTTCAGGGCATGGCTTTTTTCATTTTAAACAATTAATTGAAATGAAAATAAATGTAATTAATGTGCTTGTTTTAATAAATGAATTGTAAAATATATAACAGAACATTTTATTAATTAATAATACCTTTTTTGGTGTTTTATAAAGGCAATTTTAGAATTAATTACTGAAAAAGGCTTGTTTAATCTCAGGGCAGCATGGCGCTGATTGAGGCAAGATGGTGCTAGACTATTGAGGTATGGTGCCGCACCATGCTAAAACAAGCTAGGGAAAACACTAAATGCCTTTTAATTAAATTGGATGCAGAAATAGAATAAATTGTATATCGGTAAACTTATATGGATGGAAAATTCTTCCTGTTTTAGTTTTTAACAAAAATGTTAATAAATTAACTAAAGCTGCAGATTTTGTTGATGTTGCTGTTTCCATCAGTTAACATTCATCTTTATACTATTATTTGTGAATAAAATTATGATTGTCATCAGTGTGAAAAACGTTAAAGAGATGTGACCAATATATTTTAAACATAATTGCATGTATATGCAGGGAGACCAGCTGCCGCCATACATACTACTCAGTAAGGTCTCACTACACAGATGTCATCTGCCATTGAAACCCATGTTAAATTGCCCAACTTCAAATGAAGATTGCCAATAGAACGAGTTCTCGTTGGCACTAACAACATACCCCATTGCGAACATACATTATATAAGCATTTATTTTCACTCCAAAATTGAGAACATTTCCGTCTCAGTTTTTTTGCTATATGACCGCGTTTTGCTGTAGTACCGGTCCGAACAGGTGGTTCATTAACCGATTCCCCCCGACTGTCTCTTGCGCTATACACCCATGTCCCTAAAGGTCAATGCACAATATTACAAAATAACATGGGCAAAATACAGCCAGAAGGCTTACCATTAAACATACATATTGTTTTAATTATTCACAATTTCCTAGAAGTGAATATGTGAACCATAACAAGTGTCACAATTAGGAACTATAGTGGACCGTGATGAATGAACTCTCACCCGGAAGTCAACTGTGTAGTGATACTTAAAGCAAAAAGGGGTCTCTTATATGTTCTTTAATATATAGACAGGACAGGACAGGCATAGGCTGTGCAAATAGTGAAATCCCCTGCACAGGCCGAATGTGTCCAAGATTGTCGTCACAGAACAGACAGCAAGCATGTCTAGTGAGCCGAAGCATTGCATCAAACTAGGCCTGTGCTGTACCAGTATGTTGTACACGAATCTATCTAAAGCGATTGATCCTGTCACCCGTCGTTAGCGCTCGACTATTGAATTGCATCCAGCCATTGTATAATAAAACGCTCGACTATTGAATTGCATCCAACCATTGTATAATAAAACGCTCGACTATTGAATTGCATCCAGCCATTGTATAATAAAACGCTCGACTATTGAATTGCATCCAGCCATTGTATAATAAAACGCTCGACTACTGAATTGTATCCAGCCATTGTATAATAAAACGCTCGACTACTGAATTGCATCCAGCCATTGTATAATAAAACGCTCGACTACTGAATTTGCATCCAGCCATTGTATAATAAAACGTTCAACTATTCAATTGCATCCAGCCATTGTATAATAAAACGCAAACAAAACATATCGAGTAACCGATTACAAAATATATCAAGAGTTTTTGACGACTTTTAGTTATTTTTATAGTAGCCTTTATTTGATTTGCCTTGGTATAGTCATTTGAGTCTGTCTGTCTGTCTCTCTCTCTCTCTCTCTCTCTCTCTCTCTCTCTCTCTCTCTCTCTCTCTCTCTCTCTCTCTCTCTCTCGCCATATATATATATATATCATGCTCTCTCTCCACTCTCTAGCCTTCTCTCCCTCTCTCTCTCTCTCTCTCTCTCTCTCTCTCTCTCTCTCTCTCTCTCTCTCTCTCTCTCTCTCTCTCTCTCTCTCTCTCTCTCACACACACACACACACACTCTAATTATATTTCTCTCTCTAGCCCTATCTCTCTCTCTCTCTCTCTCTCTCTCTCTCTCTCTCTCTCTCTCTCTCTCTCTCTCTCTCTCTCTCTCTCTCTCTCTCTCTCTCGCTCTCTTTCTTCTTTTTCTCTAGGGGCGGGACATAGCCCAGTGGTAAAGCGCTCGCTCGATTCGCGGTCGGTCTGGGATCGACCCCCGTCGGTTAGCTTATTGGGCTATTTCTCGTTTCAGCCAGTGCACCACGACTGGTATATCAAAGGCCGTGGTATGTACTACCCTGTCTGTGGGTTGGTGCATATAAAAGATCCCTTGCTGCTATTCGAAAAGAGTAGCCCATGAAGTGGCGACAGCGGGTTCCTCTGTCAATATTTGTATGGTCCTTAACCATGTATCTGACGTCATATAACCGTAAATAAAATGTGTTGAATGCGTCGTTAAATAAAACATTTCTTTCTTTGTTCTTTCTTTCTCTCTATCACAATCTATCTCTCTTGTTTCTTTTCTCCGTGCCCCTCTCTCTCTCTCTCTTCTCTCTCTCTCTCTCTCTCTCTCTCTCTCTCTCTCTCTCTCTCTCTCTCTCTCTCTCTCTCTCTCTCTCTCTCTCTCTCTCTCTCTCTCTCTCTCTCACACACACACACACACACACACACACACACACTATTTGAGGAATCTGGGGGTGTCGGTTATCATCCCATAGGAGTCTGGAGCCGGGGTGGTTTATTCTCGACTATAAGGTCTAAAGAAATATCATGTGTAGTTTTGCTTGTAAAATTTCCAGATTGCGCGTTACGTAATAATTATTGAACGGCCCCATATAAGGCGAGATTAAAACTTTAAATAATACATGACTTCTAAATAACACTTCATTCCGACTGCACTGGCAACGTGTGAGTGTAGATATCTATTGTCGCTCAGTATACCGTCCACAAAACGTGTTATCAGATTGAGATAAAAGTGGATATCGGTTACAACACCTACCACTGATACGGCTACGCCAAGCAACCAGTTTGAATTCAACTGGTTCTAGTGATATATTTTACTCTGCTGTTCGTTTCTGTAATAATTCTTGATTACTTCTCGTCGACTTGTATAAAATCTAATTCACTGCATACGAATGACTATAATTTGGGCCATCATATTATAACTGGGTGTTAAAACAAATTGAAAAGAATAGAGATGAAGAAAGATGAAATGCATATGGATTAGTGAAATATGGGTTAGACGCTATTGCCATAAAATATGAATTGGTGTTTTTTCCTGAGAAAGTACTAATTTCAGACTCAAAATAGGTTTTGGGTCGCCCAAAGCCTTTTTAAAAGTATTTTGAATGTTTTATGGAAGACATAAATAGACACAGACTGACAGACAGACAGACAGAGATGCATGTATTGAGACAGACAGAAAGAACACAACAGACGAAAGACAGAGCTAGTGTGTATTGAGACAGACAGAAAGACAGCAACGAACACAACAGACGAAAGAACACAACAGACGACAGACAGAGCTGTGTGTATTGAGACAGACAGAAAGAACACAACAGACGACAGACAGAGCTAGTGTGTATTGAGACAGACAGAAAGAACACAGCAGACGACAGACAGAGCTAGTGTGTATTGAGACAGACAGAAAGAACACAGCAGACGACAGACAGAGCTAGTGTGTATTGAGACAGACAGAAAGAACACAGCAGACGACAGACAGAGCTAGTGTGTATTGAGACAGACAGAAAGAACACAGCAGACGACAGACAGAGCTAGTGTGTATTGAGACAGACAGAAAGAACACAGCAGACGACAGACAGAGCTAGTGTGTATTGAGACAGACAGAAAGAACACAGCAGACGACAGACAGAGCTAGTGTGTATTGAGACAGACAGAAAGAACACAGCAGACGACAGACAGAGCTAGTGTGTATTGAGACAGACAGAAAGAACACAGCAGACGACAGACAGAGCTAGTGTGTATTGAGACAGACAGAAAGAACACAGCAGGCGACAGACCGAGCTAGTGTGTATTGAGACAGACAGAGCTAGTGTGTATTGAGACAGACAGAGCTAGTGTGTATTGAGACAGACAGAGCTAGTGTGTATTGAGACAGACAGAGCTAGTGTGTATTTGGGGTGTGGGTGAGGCGCCTCTCGGTGGTAACTTGGCTCCATCTTTCACATTCCTTATCCATATAAATGTCATTCTATTTGTTTTTATTTTCCAGGCGTTACAAAACAAAACTACTACTACTACTACGACGACGACGACAATGACATCGACTTCTACTGCTGCTACTACTACTACTACAACGACTAATATTACTATTAATAATAAATTACTTACCTCCCCTTTGCAGAATTCGACCATTAGGAGGAGCAGAATAATAGGAGTCAATCTATTTACGTCGAGATGTGCCATGGCGTCATCTAAAGGCTGACATGTCTTCTATCAATTAAATTCGACTGGTATCCAGTCACACATTTATGAATCGAAGTCATCCAACAACAAAACCAGTCGACTGTTGCTCATCGTTGGTAGAAATATCCACATCATTTGAAAACATCTCCTTCAAGAAAGTTGCCACTACAGATCACTTTAATCACTGTTAAAATAATCTATCCAATAAGAATACAACATTCAACGGAAGTTTCTGATCGATATATGACTGAAATAAAACAAAAACACAAATACAAAATCCAGTTATTTTACAAGTATATCCACAACTTCGGTAAATTTTTAAAGAATTATAAATTATATTAAAAACGTAACTTGGCACAAAATATTAAAACAGGTGGGGGGTTTTAGTTTGTGAATATATCCACATTTTCCAAAACTTTCGAAAGAAAAAAAGTATAGTGGTCACTAAAAGGAGATCGTCTTGTTTGAAGTAATTATAATTTGCCCACTACTCCTTTTTTCTTTTAAATCGGAAACGTGTGTCATTTACATAAATCACTTTGAAAAGATTACCGAGTCAAAATGAAGACTCTTCCCTTGATAAATCTGATCAGGTTGGAATTAAGGTCTATCGGCTTCAATTTCCAGGTCCAATTATTCGCGACATTATTGACCTACTACTTGTGGGTATATGCTGCCACACAGCACGTGCGCCTTATTAAATCCATTTTCTGACTGGTCCGCTACCGACAATCAAAAGTATTCAATAAAATACGATTGGCTGGTCAACTTGTTTATAACCGACAGAAAGGTGACACTGTTGTCCTTTGGCTTTTAAACAATGATGATAGTTTCTTGACCAATACTATTGATTTCTCTAATCTGTCCTGGAGCCGATTATTAGGATGTGACATTGCAAATCATCCTTGATTTAGTAGCGGTAAATCATTTAGTCCGTGAGTGAAAACAATTAACTCCATTTTATTGGTACCGGGCGAATCTGAAACCGCTGACAAAGATCTCTTTATTAATATTGAAAAACCATGTAAAGTGATGATCTCTTTCTGCGGTCATTCACATGGTCAGTAGTTTTCTTGTCAGAAGAATATAATAAAACTCATTTGCATGTTGAAACCAAATAATCCATTCGTAATTCCAAGACGGAATAAACACATTCTGCCACGATTAGCAATGATAAATACATTACTGGTGTATATATCTCTATATATATTCGCACAATCCAGAATACGTTGTCAAAGTAACGAACACTTTTTTGCTCCACTTTCTATTCCATGTGTACGATCATATACAATTCTCGTAAGGTTCCGTTTTGCGATATTCCTTCAGATGGCGATGTGTTTACTCCAAGAACTAATCGCGGCACAACTTTTCACATTTGTAGACCAGTGAGACGCAGCCGTAAAGTAAGACACGCAGAAAAAGCCATTTCCTCACTGTAAGCTTGCCGCACACACACGGTCTGGACTGTTAATTAGACAGCAATTCCAAAGCGGGACTCCTCCTACACTAAGTTTGCCGATAATCAGGTTTTCCTGTCTTTGACTCGCATGCACGTCCGTTTCGGTCATTCCATGGACAGTCGTGAAAAACGAGCACCGTTCGATTATCATTGTCGTATTTCCGTCTTTTATCGTAAGCCGAGTCAACCACTTTAAACAATTTCCGTGCCAGCGTATTTATCAATACATTTAAATTGCGTTTTTTGCTTGTAAAGTGTCTCTGAAAAGCAACAATGCATGAAGTTGGTATTATCACTCAAATACACAAGGGGTGCAAGGGGATACCGACGTTTAGTAATTTCACGAGAGTTTAGGCTTTAGGTGGTGGTCCAGTCCTTTCATTGGGTTAAGTGAGTTGTTTAATCACGGACATGATATCATAATTTTCAATCTCCGCCGTTTCCTGACCACGGTACCGAAACTACTGTTCTAAATGTTTGGCCACACATCCGCTGTTGGCAAAATAAACATTACGATCGAGTGATTGGAATAATATTACTTAATTCTGTTTACAGTAACAACATTTTTCTCCGAGTTTAGTGTTGTTCAGTTTATTAAGACATCTGCAAATGTGTCCAAGAAGGCTGTATTATATTCGTTGTCATGATCCAAAATGCCAATTGTACTTGCACGGCTTTTGCTTCGTAACACTGGAAAATAAAGAAAAGAAAATACATTTATCATCATCGGCATCATAATCAGCATCATCAGCATCAGTATCAATAACCGATTGTTGAAAATGATCTTTGACAATAGTCGTTGAAATTGGTCGTTGACACTGACCAGACTTCCAAATGTTCCCAGTTGTGTCTCAGACATAGATCGTCAGTTTGAAACTATCGTTTATGAGGGGCGTGAATGCACCCACGTGACCACACGCCAATTCAATCTATTTCGACACTTTGCAGAGAGAGAGAGAGAGAGAGAGAGAGAGAGAGAGAGAGAGAGAGAGAGAGAGGAGAGAGAGAGGAGGGGGGGCAAGCAGACAGACAGACAGACGCATAGACAGATAGAAAGGGAGACAGACAGACAGCGACAGTGAGAGAGAGAGAAAGGGTGAGGGGGCAGAAAGACAAAAGGAGAGCTAGAATGAGAGAGATAGAAAGAAAGTGAGGGGACTTCTCTGCCGGCACATAAAGCAGCATGGAATGTTTCATATACTTTCCGTGGCTGGAAAATGAAAATGCATAAAGGGCTGTCTATCCGCGAACCATCGCATCGCAGGCGAATGAACTACAAACCCGCTGTCGCCACTACATGGGCTACTCTTCCGATTAGCAGCAAGGGATCTTTTATTTGCGCTTCCCACAGGCAGGATAGCACAAACCATGGCCTTTGTTGAACCAGTTATGGATCACTGGTCGGTGCAAGTGGTTTACACCTACCCATTGAGCCTTGCGGAGCACTCACTCAGGGTTTGGAGTCGGTATCTGGATTAAAAATCCCATGCCTCGACTGGGATCCGAACCCAGTACCTACCAGCCTATAGACCGATGGCCTAACCACGACTCCACCGAGGCCGGTTGAACTGATGGAGACATAAAGTCAAAGTGACCAGTAAGATCCGATTTCACTTTATATATATTTTTTTATTATTATTGATTATGCTAGACTTTCCTTTTTGAGGGGCACAAGTATGACTCCCCTTTCCATGCCCGTCAGTTCAATCTCCTCGTTTGAATAAGCCGCACTTCTCCACTACAGCACCGATTAGTTCGAATTGGGCGATTTTCTTCACTTTATTTCTAGGAATTAAATTTTTTACGGTGTGGGATGTAGCTCAGTAGTAAAGCGCTCGCTTGAGGTGCGATCGAACTAGGATCGGGATCTACAAATTGGGCTATTTCATGTTCCCGCCTGTGCTCCACAACTGGTGTAACAAAGGCTGTGGTATGTTGTATTCTGTCTGTGGGATTGTGCTTATATAAAAGAAGTCTTAATGGAGTGGATGCAGTGGGTTTCCAGGTACATTATCTGTGTGGTCCTTAACGATATGTCCGACGCCACATAAACCGTTTGCAGTGCACCTTTAAATAAAATATTCCTGTCCTTTCATTCGATTTTTCACTCTCCTGAGTTGGGGGAGGTGTGAGGGGGGGGGGGGGGGGGGGGGGGCGGCTCCAAAAACTAAAGTCTACAGTTTCTTACTCCTATAAGAAATGTACGGAACGCCATCTTAAATCATTCTTACCGAGTTGTGCAATGACAAGGTCGTGTAATTTATACTGGTTTAATTTTTTAGTATATTTTCTTCTGACGAGACTTTATCGGATGATGCATGGGGTTCTTCTTCAACTCGGTTGCATGGAAACAGATATTTACACCAACACGATTTCCCTACTTTGGGCTCATATAGACTGGATGCGGCGCGTGCGTGCGATCCGACTGTTGTGTCTGTTGCGTGTTCAGCTTACCATGCACATACACCATATACGATTATTTCAATGCAGCTGGCCGTATGCGTTTTGCAGATGCACGCATTTTTTTTTAGCCAAACCGCACGCACGCGTCGCATCCAGAGTTTTTAATAGGGTTCCAGGCGCGTATGCATGGATTTATGCTGTGGGGGTCTAGACTTTGGCGAGCGAAGTTTATACGGGGTGGGGGTCGAGTCATGCTCTCCCGAAAAATATATTGAAAACAAGATTGCTTGAGCATAAAAGTTCGCCATTAACTTTTGTATGCATTTTAAAACGTGACTGCGACTTTTAAGAAGAACATTTTCTTCGTAACTTCCATGCAAAAAGTGTTGTTGTTATTATAAGTGGCAGCATACCACTTGCACAGTTATCTTTTAGTACCCAAATGCCAAGTAACTTAAAACCAATGGGTTCTTTGCATACTACAGAAGTCAACCTATTAGTAGTTATAAAAATAAAACACTGAATAGGCATTTCAGCATTTTATATTATTTTTATAATGAAGAACTATTTCCTAACCTTGACCAAGCTCTTACAAACAATACAAATGTGGTGTGGTGTTTCTTAGTCTTGCTCTACCCACACACAAAGGTCATGGCCTACGCGATCCTCTGGCCAGTGGAAGAAAGTCTAGTCCACCGATCATTTAAAGCTTTTAGTTTATTAAGACTGAATCAGTACTAGTTAATACTTCTTCCTCATTACCTGTTACAAGAATTTACTTTTACATTAGTAGCGAGCTAGACAAATCCAAATAAACCAGGAACCTATTTAAGCTAAATCAAAACGCATTAATAGTTCCGGACATAATTAGTAGACTAATTTCTTAATCATGCTATGGTCGTTCATTAGTGTATCAATCTTTCCCGATGCAAAACATTAATTAACCTATAACATTCGGAATGGTTCTGCTCAAGCCTTTATTATACAAGCAGAGAGTCAACCAAGGGTTGTTTTTGCTGTTGTTGTTGTTGTTGTTGTCTTCTATTATTTTTCTTTTCTTGCACCTTTAAAAGCAGGGCATGACGTCATGGGAAACCTGAGAAGTACTTTCGTCATTATGCTAAATGCGTACACTGTTTCATTTTTATCGACTTTGCTTTTCGTAATGTTTAATACAATTGATATTAAACCGCTGCATACATATGCTACTTTAGTCAGTACTTTTTTCTGGAGTCAGGTCTTAAAATAATTATAATCTAACTGAATTGGCATTTTTATGTCTAAAACACAAGTAATTAGTTTTTCAAACGACAGAAAAATTACATTACGTTTATCGATTAAAAATACATTTTAATCAATAAGTGAACACTGTAATGTACTTTTTCTGTTGCTTGAAAAACTAATACTTTTTTGTAATGGTAGGCTCAGACTGTCAACTGTCATGACAAAATTGGCCAACTCGCTGGTTGCGTTGTAATTTTCCCAACTCCCGACTTACGACGAGTGCGCTCAGATTAACAACTAATGGGATATACGACGAGAATCAAGATGTAAGGGGAGCTTAGGCTAACAACTGGACAGTCGTAGAAGTCGTAAGAGCAAAACATTGCCAAACTTTGTGCTGGCAGTTGGTAATCTGATGCCTAGCATTACGCATCAACGTTTCATAACACCAAAATTGTCTGTTATTCAATTGTTTGTTTTACAAGCTCGTGGCTGGGGGTAATCAATGCTGCAATCCTATCACTCATAAAATCAAAGTTGCAATCTATCCCATGCATCCTATAACATATCTAGGGGCGAGCCGTAGCCCAGTGGTAAAGCGCTCGCTTGATGCGCGGTCGGTTTAGGATCGATCCCCGTCTGTGGGACCATTGGGCTATTTCTCGCTCCAGCCAGTGCACCACGACTGGTACATCAAAGGCCGTGGTATGTGCTATCCTGTCTATGGGATGGTGCATATAAAAGATCCGTGCTGCTAATTGAAAAGAGTAGCCCATACAGTGGCGACAGCGGGTTTCCTCCCTCAATATCTGTGTGGTCCTTAACCATATGTCCGACGCCATATATACCGTAAATAAAATGTGTTGAGTGCGTCGTTAAATAAAACATTTCCTTCTTCTTCCTATAACGTATCTTGCTAATGCAAAACAAACAGCTCGCCTACATTGTTATCAAACTCGTCAATGTTCGCCATCAACGTGTATAGTGTGTTTTGTTTAACGACACCACAACATCACATTGATTTATTAATCATCGGCTATTGGATGTCAAATCAACGTATATAGTCAACTGACATGATGGCATATAGGGGCGGGATGTAGCTCAGTGAAACATTCGCTCGCCTGATACGCGGTTAGTCCAAGATTGATCCCCGTCGGTGGACTATTACTCGTTCCAGTTAGTGCACCACGACAGGTATATCAAAGGTTGTAGCACGTGTTATCCTGTCTGTGGGACGGTGCATGTAAAATATCCCTTGCTACTAATGAAAACATTTAGCGGGTTTCCTCTCTGAGAATATAAGTCAAAATCATCAAACATTTGACATTCAATGATCGATGGTTAATAAATCAATGTGCTCTGGTGGTGCTGTTAAACAAAACAAAGTTTAACTTTTGATAGCATATAACGTCTCACCGGGGTCATCACCATGTAATATCAGATAATGAAAAAACGATCTACCTTTTCTGATACACTCTTTTGAGAGATTACCCCTTGTAGATCATTTTCGTCTTCAATATATGTTGGAGGAGATAATTTTTAAGACTTGCGATTGGTTGCGACACGGTTATGTCCCGGACACCACAGCCACACATCCAATTAAATACGCTTACCCGAAATTGATTGCGCTGTGACGTAACTGCAATAGCAAGCGCCGTAAATACGTTTTAGTTGCAAAAGTTGACGCTTTAATTTATTTGAAACCTGATATTATTATTTTTTAGGATATGAAATAGAATACTACATTCGTGTCCGTTAGATATCATTTATCTTGCCCCTGGCTTTCGCTCGTTAGATATATTTTGAAGGAACTCATAAGATAAATGAAATCTAACGACATTCTCTACTTAAAGGGACATTCCTGAGTTTGCTGCAATGTTTCAGATGTTATCGACTAACAGAGCCTTTGTAACGATTGTAATTACATATCAAATATATTTTTCTGCATAAAATATTAGTGGCTGTATATTAAACGTGTTTCTGGTCGTTCTAATATTTGTACTAGGTTAAATTTAATTTTATTTCCTAAAAAAGATTTTTTCGTACGTACGAAATTATTTGAAGACAAAATCCAGTTTGGGCTTCTTACAAATATTAAGACGACCAGAAACACATTGAATATACAGACACTGATATTCTAAACAAGAAAATATATTTAATATGTAAGTTTAATCGTAGAATTTTTGTATTAGTCGGAAACATCTTACAATGCAGCAAACTCGGGAATGTCCCTTTAAGCACGAAACAAAACAAAACAGAGTCGAATATTAGATTTCCACGTAGCCTAGATAAGCAGGGCCGTACCCTCCCCCTGAGAATCTTGTCCTTTTTTTTTTTATATATATCTCCAGTAATAGCATAGAAATGTTTAATCTTTATAGTATGTTAAATTATTTATAAAATTTAGTGCCCCCCCCCCCCCCCCCCCCATGATTTTGGTCAGGGTAAAGTGATTAAAGTTAAGGAAAAGGAAAAAATTCGATAAGCTATTATAAATGGTTAAACAATAAAAATAATTATGTTAGTGAATGCAAGTTCATTTGGTTTTGATTTTAACAATTGAGAAGCGGGGGGGGGGGGGGGGGGGGTTTGTTGTTGTTGTTGGTTTTTTTTTATTTTATGTTTTTTATTTAGGGTTTATGTTTTTTTTTTGTAGGGTTTTTGTTAGGGTTTTTTTTAAGAACATTTATCGATGGTGGTGTGTGTTAGTGTGTTTTGTTTTAAGAAACATTTAAGTTGTAGAAGAGGGTATGTTTATTTCGTAATCACTGTCAGTTGTCTCCTAGCAGTGTAAACAGTGTGCTCGGGTATTGTAGTAGTAGGAAGTGTTCCAGCTTCCCAAGATATCTTCAATTATATCGACTATCAGTTGTCTCCTAGCAGTGTTGGCTATGCTTGTCTCCTAGCAGTGTTGGCTAAACAGTGTGCTCGGGTATTGTAGTAGTAGGAAGTGTTCTATCAAACAGTTGTCCCAATAGCCAATATTTTGTTTTCCCAAGATATTTCTGATATCGACTATCAGTTGTCTCCTAGCAGTGTTCGCTAAACAGTGTGCTCGGGTATTGTAGTAGTAGGAAGTGTTCCAGCTTCCCAAGATATCTTCAATTATATCGACTGTCAGTTGTCTCCTAGCAGTGTTGGCAAACAGTGTGCTCGGGTATTGTAGTAGGAAGTGTTCTCCTTCCCAATTATATCGATATCAGTAAGACTAATCACTGTCAGTTGTCTCCTAGCAGTGTTGGCTAAACAGTGTGCTCGGGTATTGTAGTAGTAGCTCCTAGCAGTCGGGTATTGTAGTAGTAGGAAGTGTTCCAGCTTCCCAGGATATCTTCAATTATATCGACTATCAGTTGTCTCCTAGCAGTGTTGGCTAAACAGTGTGCTCAGGTATTGTAGTAGTAGGAAGTGTTCCAGCTTCCCAGGATATCTTCAATTATATCGACTATCAGTTGTCTCCTAGCAGTGTTGGCTAAACAGTGTGCTCGGGTATTGTAGTAGTAGGAAGTGTTCCAGCTTCCCAGGATATCTTCAATTATATCGACTATCAGTTGTCTCCTAGCAGTGTTGGCTAAACAGTGTGCTCGGGTATTGTAGTAGTAGGAAGTGTTCCAGCTTCCCAAGATATTTTCAGTTATATCGACTATCAGTTGTCTCCTAGCAGTGTTGGCTAAACAGTGTGCTCGGGTATTGTAGTAGTAGGAAGTGTTCCAGCTTCCCAAGATATTTTCAGTTATATCGACTATCAGTTGTCTCCTAGCAGTGTTGGCTAAACAGTGTGCTCGGGTATTGTAGTAGTAGGAAGTGTTCCAGCTTCCCAGGATATCTTCAATTATATCGACTATCAGTTGTCTCCTAGCAGTGTTCGCTAAACAGTGTGCTCAGGTATTGTAGTAGTAGGAAGTGTTCCAGCTTCCCAAGATATTTTCAGTTATATCGACTATCAGTTGTCTCCTAGCAGTGTTGGCTAAACAGTGTGCTCGGGTATTGTAGTAGTAGGAAGTGTTCCAGCTTCCCAGGATATCTTCAATTATATCGACTATCAGTTGTCTCCTAGCAGTGTTGGCTAAACAGTGTGCTCGGGTATTGTAGTAGTAGGAAGTGTTCCAGCTTCCCAAGATATCTTCAATTATATCGACTATCAGTTGTCTCCTAGCAGTGTTCGCTAAACAGTGTGCTCGGGTATTGTAGTAGTAGGAAGTGTTCCAGCTTCCCAAGATATTTTCAGTTATATCGACTATCAGTTGTCTCCTAGCAGTGTTGGCTAAACAGTGTGCTCGGGTATTGTAGTAGTAGGAAGTGTTCCAGCTTCCCGGGAAGATATCAGTTGTCTCCTAGCAGTGTTTAAACAGTGTGCTCGGGTATTGTAGTAGTAGGAAGTGTTCCAGCTTCCCGGGATATCTTCAATTATATCGACTATCAGTTGTCTCCTAGCAGTGTTGGCTAAACAGTGTGCTCTGGGTATTGTAGTAGTAGGAAGTGTTCCAGCTTCCCAAGATATCTTCAGTTATATCGACTATCAGTTGTCTCCTAGCAGTGTTCGCTAAACAGTGTGCTCGGGTATTGTAGTAGTAGGAAGTGTTCCAGCGTCCCAAGATATCTTCAATTATATCGACTATCAGTTGTCTTCTAGCAGTGTTGGCTAAACAGTGTGCTCGGGTATTGTAGTATTAGGCAGTGTTCCAGCTTCCCAAGATATCTTCAATTATATCGACTATCAGTTGTCTTCTAGCAGTGTTGGCTAAACAGTGTGCTTGGGTATTGTAGTATTAGGAAGTGTTCCAGCTTCCCAAGATATCTTCAATTATATCGACTATCAGTTGTCTCCTAGCAGTGTTGGCTAAACAGTGTGCTCGGGTATTGTAGTAGTAGGAAGTGTTCCAGCTTCCCAAGATATCTTCAATTATATCGACTATCAGTTGTCTCCTAGCAGTGTTCGCTAAACAGTGTGCTCGGGTATTGTAGTAGTAGGAAGTGTTCCAGCTTCCCAAGATATCTTCAATTATATCGACTATCAGTTGTCTCCTAGCAGTGTTCGCTAAACAGTGTGCTCGGGTATTGTAGTAGTAGGAAGTGTTCCAGCTTCCCAAGATATCTTCAATTATATCGACTATCGGACTAGTGCATAGTTTTCACAATCGGGACATCTTGAATAGCTGAGAATGTTAAATTGCGGAATATCTCGAGCTGCTGTTCATAAGCGTACCAGATGCGGGGTGGGGGGGGGGGGGCAGTGGGGTCATATTTCCCCTAGTCCTAGAGCAATTCCTCAAAGTCGGGCAAAAACTATAGAGATATTCGGACAAAATGTGTTAACCTGAGACCTTTTTACCATGTATTTCCATCATTCTACCCACAAATGTAGTTGTAATCCATGTAAAAATGCGTAGTGGTTCGTCTACAACCCTATATAGCTGTTTGGCAGTAGTGCTAATATGAATAAATGTTGTTGAGCAGAGTCGGTCATTTTTGTTTAATTGGGGCAAATCCCAGCCTTTCCCCTATGAAAATGGGAGCCTATGGTGCTATCAGCTCAGTATGTTCCATTGGTGGGCAGCTGGGATATTTTGGGCCCCGTTAAACAAATTCTCTCTTCCTAAACGTGGATAAAACCTTATCGACTCGGAAGTACCACGGGCCAATTGTATTACCACTGGCGTCTCGCCTCCGCTGCACTGCGTTCTCAATATTCACGGTTCTTCGTACGGAAAGGCGGAAAATCACGTACACATAATAGGTTTTGTTATCACATTAAGCGTTTGTGTCACACTTCCTGTCGAACCACGCGAACACTCGCGGCGTAAATCTCCGAAGAATTTCAATACAAATCCGTGATTGGTAGTAATTTGTGCAGTGTTGTGTCTAAATGGGTAGCGCGTCTTTAAATGAGAACACAAACTCAAATTCTTTATAGTGAGGTAATTGTTAAGTCATCAGGTTTTAGGCTGGTATATGTTGGTAATTTTAAAAGCGCATGTAATAGACTTTATGATCAGCCTACCAAAGCCATCTTTAAACTCAAACAAATTGATGTCAGAAACAATATACCAACAGGCTTAAAATCATGTCAGTGCTTAATTCGTCCCATGTTAACGTATTTGCTGTGGTGTTTGGAGCCCCTATTATCTCAAACGTTGGGGTTTCAAAAATATATGTGACAATACTCCATTCGAAAGTGTTCAAATAAATTCTATAAATACCTGCTTGGTGTTAATAAAAGAAGCACCCATGTGAACTTGGCCAGCACCCACTTCTTATTACATGCTTACGTCTTGCAGCAAAATAGCGGTGACATCACTTTAAGTGCACTAAAGGTCAGCTTAGCGCTAAGATCGCTTCGTAAAAGGGGGCCCAAGGCCCCTCGTGTGACGTCTTTAGAGATTTAAGTCTACTCTTAAGGTATTTAGGCGTGGGCATTTCAAAACTATCTGGCGGTTTTTAGACGTTATTACCTTAGTTGATGATAAAAAGAAAAGCTCAAAATAAAAATTAATAATTAACGTAGCAACTAAAGATAGGTGTTGACACGTGATTTAAAACAAACTAGAATATCCTTCAATAATCAAGTCCTAACTGGATTGTTTTGTATTAAAAAAAAATAGAAACATATTCATTGGTGGAGGTGTAGGTGGTTGTTTATTTTGTCATTGTTTATTTTGTTATTGTTGTTGTTTGATTTTCGGGAGGGGGTCTTCTTTTTTTCCTTTTTATTCAAATATACTGAACAGCAAAAGATACGCGAGATCAAAAGTCATGATGGAATTGAGTGCAATCGCGAAGTTTTAATTCTGAAATATATCAACTATCAATTAACAAAACCTAATAAAATACTCAAGTAACCACCATCTGAAATCATGATTTTTGTTTAATAGAATTGTGATGTAGGTAATTATTTGCACAGATTTTAAAATCATCACATTCCTTTTGCTGTTCAGCATATAATGCAATATGGAAGTAATTCCAATAGCCACCTCCTTCATAATAATATTATACAATTTATCTTCATTGGATTTAAATAATACGAATTTCGACGCATCCCACACCTCCTGTGTAATTATTTCTCAAAATGCAATCACACATTCTGAATCTTCAAACGACACGCCATACAAGAAGATTAATACGGGAAGGAAGACGTTTTTATATTACAGAACTTTTAAATAAATGTCCATCTGTTTTTTTAAATCCATCGCTTGGACGGTTGGTTAGATATATTTGAAATGTATGTCTTTTTTATGAGTCACGGTGCTTGTAGAATGTTCCCGGAAGAAGATCGCGCATATGTGTCACATCTCAGTTCACAAATCATAGACGTCACATACAAAGTAAACGAGAACATTTTGAACCTGATTGGTTTCAAATCTAGAATTAATATTCATTAAAAAAAAGTTTAATTTTCTTTGATTTGAAAATAAAAATCGCCGCTAATTTGCATTAATACAATGATGCCTGTAGGGTACAAATCCCCACATTTCCTGCTTTCTAATGATGAAAGGATCTCAATTTGCTTAGAGCTGCACAGAAACTAAATAGTTTTATGAATTCCGTCGGCTACATGCAGAGCATGCCTAATGGTAGGAAGACACTATGCGATAAATCATGTGTGCGCTCGGATTAAAATAAAGAAATTTTTGCGTGCTCCTC
Organism: Gigantopelta aegis; assembly: GCF_016097555.1. Lineage (NCBI taxonomy): Eukaryota > Metazoa > Mollusca > Gastropoda > Neomphalida > Peltospiridae > Gigantopelta > Gigantopelta aegis. The sequence continues at coordinate 73,885,432 of NC_054707.1, read as the reverse complement.
GTTGTCTCACCAACAACAACAGTGATATAATCGTTCTGTGTCTTCCTAGCTTTACGCGTATCTATATCTCTTCAAACATTGGGTCATTCCGACATCTTATCTAGAAGAGTACTTAGAAAAGAAAAATTACTAAACTGGTTTAATGGATTTGTTTTTGAAAATATTCTTCTTGTTAATGTTTGTCGTAGGTAAAACATAAAGTCATCTCGACATGTTAGAATTTTTTGTTGTCCCCACAAACATAAGCAAGGTCAAGGTTGGGGGGGGGCTTGAATCATTGTAATCGATTACATTGTTTGAGAATGTCATGTAATCGCAATCGTAATCGATTACATTGCTGATGTAATCGTAATCAGCGATTACTTTCATGATTACTCATAATTATTTACTAAACTTAGATGTGTTTAGCATCAACTCCCGTAACAGTGCCTATAGTTAGAAGCAGTACTGGTCAGTCCGTAGAACTGATCTCCCATTGTCTACTACTCTCATAGTAGAACTATTATTTGCCTTGAGAAACAGGGGATCAGAACGTCTGGATTAGCAAATGAATGTTACCCAGGGGATGAAGACACACATTCACCTAATGGTATCTATCGTGTTTACGTTTACTGTAAAACCACTTGAATGAATACAGTGTTCTAGCTAGCAATATATAAAAGGGCACTGCACCATGCCCCAGTTTTGTGTCCTAATTCATTGCCGTAAAAAAATGAATAAAATATATATATATATATTTGTTTTTATAATAAAACACTTGCGTTCCTCTGAATGCATATATAGCGTTATCACGGGTCTGAATTCAACTACGAAACGCTTGACTATATCTCGTTTTGTCCCAGGTGTGAAAGTCAACCAATGGTACCGTGGCAAACTTTCTTTTCTTGTGTTAGTGGTTACGACTGCAGACGGACAGCCAGCCAGTCGTATCAAGCTTGATTCCATGGACAGTCATCCTCACCCTGTCGCAGACACAAGCACAAATAACGTAACTAATTAAGCAAACACCCAGTTGAAAGTAGTCTATCACCATAAACCTTGGTTTATTTTCCTTTAAAATAGCTTAAAATATTAATACGTCTGATAAAAATTCCCGAAAGCTGATTTTAATAGACAGACAGACAGACAGACAGACAGACAGCTAGTTTATTAAAGTCTCACCTCATAACAACAAAATAAAAAATACAACATATACATACAATCAATAAAAGTAATAAAATTGTAATGAGCCACTCTATACTGAGTTACGAGAGACTATTGAATAAAAACATCTAAAGAAAAACAAAACAAAAAACAAAACAAATTGTGACGGTACATGCTCTTAATTTATTTTCGCCTGTGGCGATATTAATTGTTTTAGAGGGCCGTGTGCAGTTCCAATATGCACTTAGCCCAGGTGGGCACCTTGTTACGTAATACCTTCGCGCGACCGTGCATCCCAATATCCACTTAGTCCAGATGCGGAGGCCATGTAGTCAGTAGTTACGTATACCTCCGCGCGACCATGGAATCTCTAGCGAACTGGCGACAGTAAGTCTGACCATCTAAGGAAAATTCCCGTCTTTGTCGCTGTGGAAATATCACTTGTAGGTATTCTGGACCGCGATATACCCCCAGGCGATATTCGGATTTTTATGATAAATAGCTAGGGTTTTAGAGATATCGGGGAGAAACATATTGGAAGGCTTCCAGGGAACGTTCGTCCGTTTGGACTTGGTAAATATCATTTCTGCTCTGTTGTATAACCTTGATGTGATTGATGTGACTTTAAATATTTTAATACTGTATTATACCAATATTATTTAGACGGTGCTGCCGGTCATCTGATGCAGTATACTGTAGGCTCACTGTTCTAAATAATTATTAAGGCTTAGCCAGTCATCCTAGAGGACCTAGGTAAACTGTAGGTTATTGTCTTTATTGTGATAGGTACCAGTATTAAGTCTGTATTACAAGGTTATTGAATGAGTAGTTAGGGTTAATTAAAAATTAACCAGTTAGGAATATAGTTGTAATTCCGTTATTAATTAAGTTCCCCTGGAAGCGTTTCTCAATTATCACACGTTATTGAACGAGTAGTAAGGGTTAATTAAAAATTAACCAGTTAGGAATAGAGTTGTAATTCCTTTATTAATTAAGTTCTCCTGGAAGCGTTTCTCAATTATCACACGTTATTGAACGAGTAGTAAGGGTTAATTAAAAATTAACCAGTTAGAAATAGAGTTGTAATTCCTTTATTAATTAAGTTCTCCTGGAAGCGTTTCTAATTATCACACGTTATTGAACGAGTAGTAAGGGTTAATTAAAATTTAGCCAGTTAGGAATAGAGTTGTAATTCCTGTATTAATTAAGTTCTCCTGGAAGCGTTTCTCAATTATCACACGTGTGGGTGTTGTGTCACGGTGAAGTGATTAGCATATTGTGTAAACTAGACACCTAGAGATTAACTAATTAAGTGATCAGTTCTGGGTTGTTATTATTTGTTGTTGTTAATTAACTACTGCGGCAGTACATTTGTCAGCGTAGGTTAATACAGATTCCAAAGTGTATTGTGTTTTTGTTGTGTTTTCTAGTGAACTAAACGTGCTATAATAATATATACTTTATAAAAGATCTTATCTCTGATCATACCTAGACGAGCCAGCGGGTATAACTGCCTGTTACAGAGAGATCTAATAGATATACAGTTAGGAGAGATATTTGGACAACCGTGTTTCATTCAGTTACGGGTATTATAGGATCCCCGTGACACAAATATACAGCTAAAACAATTGCAGCACAGATAAAACAATAAGATATATACACGAATCATTTCATAGTGTATAAAAGGGATTTTCTATGTTTAAGAATAAAATAGCAGGTTTTGGCAGATAAAATACATATATCAGGATAGGACAAGATAAAACACACTTTTTGGATGTCGGTGCAGTGATCAAAATTTAAAAGTAATGTCCTACAGTAAGCGAGTACTTCTAATCTAATATTTACATATAACGGACATTCAAGTAAAACGTGGCACTCGTCTTTAATGTGGTTGGGACAATTAAAACACGTTCTTTCTTCCAGTGGTGTATTATTGTATCGACCGGTTTCAACTTTCAGGGGGGCATAGATGTTCTACGAAACGCGGCGCTTCTAATGATACCAAAATAAACACACCAAAACCAAGATACTTGTAATTTTCACTGATACAATTGGATCCTTATAATATAGCACAAATCAAGCATGACTGCAAATCGATTCATTAATAATAGTCATTTTTACAATTTCAACAATTAAATGCAATGAAAGAAAGAAAGAAGTGTTTTATTTAACGACGCACTCAACACATTTTATTTACGGTTATTTGGCGTCAGACACATGGTTAAGGACCACACAGATTTTGAGAGGAAACCCGCTGTCGCCACTACATGGGCTACTCTTCCGATTGGCAGCAAGGGATCTTTTATTTGCGCTTCCCACAGGCAGGAGAGCACAAACCATGGCCTTTGTTGAACCAGTTATAGATCACTGGTCGGTGCAAGTGGTTTTCACCTACCCATTGAGCCTTGCGGAGCACTCACTCAGGGTTTGGAGTCGGTATCTGGATTAAAAATCCCATGCCTCGACTGGGATCCGAACCCAGTACCTACCAGCCTGTAGACCGATGGCCTGCCACGACGCCACCGAGGCCGGTTTAAATGCAATGAGCAACTTGTGCACATGTATATGCATGCAGATATCAATTTAATTATTTATTTATTTACTTGTTTGTTCTTTTCTTTCGTTGTTTATTTCTTCATTTATAGATTGAAAACTAAAATTAATTTGTGGATGGTATTAAATGGTATACGTTATACAAACAATGAAAAAACAACAAATAATAGTGATCAGACAGTTTGCAATTACTAATTATGGCTTATTTCAATAATATAACAAAATATATATGTTATGCATTGATACAATAATTATACCTATGGTTATGGGTAACTTTTCGTCAGTAATCCAAATTTAAGAATAATAAATCTGGTTTTGGAAACTGATTCCCTCCCTGCAGTATACATACGTTTATAAATGTTTGAAATAATTTAATAAATAATCCAAAATTATCCATCATGTCTTTCAGTGAATGAAATCGGTATGGTTGTAAAATAAAGTGCATACCTTCATGGTGTTAACATCATTTCATTATTCGTGTAGATTTGTGGAAATGTATTCATGATAGTAATCATGATTACTAGACAATGTATTCGCAATCGTAATCGATTACTTTCAATTATCTTGTAATCGTAATCGTGATCGTGACATTCTAAAGTAATCGTAATCGTAATCGATTACTTTTGTCAAGTAATTGCCCCATCTCTGATATATATACAGTATATAATTATACATTTAAGTGTATATAATATATACTTTGTCAAAAAAGAAACGCATAGGCGAAATATTCATGGAATTATCTCTTTAATACAAAGTGGTATAATTTCGTTATTTATGATTGTATCACAGTCAAATCTGACATGAGTATGTGACAATGTTTTTGCTATGGACTGACAGCAAACAGCACAGTTCTTTACACAGTGTTTTTGTTTAAATCTTGAATTTTTATATTGATGTTGATCGTCACTTTATTTGTTTGCATTACCATAGTTTGACACCCAATAGCCGATGTATTTTTCGTGCTGGGGTGTCGTTAAACATTCATTGATTCATTCATTCATTCATTCATTGGCACGATGACACTGAAATCAGTACCTTGTGTGGCCACCAGCAGCAGTAATCACTGCGTGACATCTCTTTCGCATAGACTGAATGAGTCTCTGAATCCGGACACATGGGATCCTAGCCCATTCTTCCTGCAGTGCATGTGACAGTTGCGGACACGTCTGAGGCTCCGTGCCACACTTCCAGTTCGTCCCATAGATTTTCAATGGGGTTGAGATCTGGCGATCTTAATGGCCATGGCAGCACATTAATGTTCACATTCTGTCGGAAATCTATTGTTACACGTGCCGTATGCGGCCTGGCATTGTCCTGCTGAAAGAGTTCTCTCTGTCGATCCAAAATGGGAAGCATGTGACGGCGAAGAATTTCATCCCGGTAGCGTACAGCGTTTATTTTGTGACAGAGTATATATATATATATATATATATATATATTTAACTCAATAAATGTGAATGTGCGAATACCTGAGAGAGAGAGAGAGAGAGAGAGAGAGAGAGAGAGAGAGAGAGAGAGAGAGAGAGAGAGAGAGAGAGAGAGAGAGAGAGAGAGAGGGGGGGGGGGGGGGGAGGGGGAGGTAGGGAGCGAAGAAGAAATAAGTGATTAGCGAAACGATTGGGTGGGGGGGAGAAATAAAACAAAAAGGAAGACGGTTAGTGAGATAACTGCTATTGGTCAATTTTGCTCAACTGGCATAGTGGATTTGCTATTTGAAATATTCCTCTTGTTAATGGTTGTCTTTCAGATGTAACCCATAAGGTCAATACGACATATCTAGATTATTAAAAATGAAAACCGCTGCACTGGGACAGCTGGTTTGTTTCGAAAACAAATCCCCAATACAGTAGCACACGCCACCACTTAGCTGTAGCCTCTAGTACACGCCACCGCTTAGCAATAGGGAAAGACACGTTAACAAATTCTTGCAATGGGATTCAGTTGACATTTCCATAGTCTTGTGGGCATCCTTCATTGAAGTGGTGCGACCACAATTACTTGTTGGCAAAGTAAAGGTCGTGGTTATCCGTTAGACTTATTAGTTCCCAAATTAACAACCGAATTGTATTTTTCTTAGATCAATGTACAGGTACTGAATTATCTCTGCTGGGGGTTTTTTTCTTTTGTACCTTGAAATAATATTTAAAACATAATTAATTTTGAGACTAATTTTTATTTATAGATGATATTCATGGCAGGCAACTTATTTTTGTAAGATATAAAGATTACTTATTTTAGATTTTGTCCTTAATATGATAGCTATCGCATTTTACGATATGATTGCATTTTACAATTTGATTGATAATAAGATACGACAATCCGAAAGAACAGAAAACGAAGTCAAAAACATATATAGGTGAGACATTGCAAGTTCTGAATCGTACCATTTTATTTTCATAGCAATAAATCAGTTATCTGATTGACCTTATCTAACAGTTAACCAACTACTGATGCCATTTTGTTATTTGAAATCAGTTCTACTAGAAAAACATTTAAAGAATTAACGAGCTAGATTTAAGAAGGCTTTTAAAAAGTAAGTCATCATATTATGCTGACTGGAATGCCCGTGGCGTTTGACTATCATTATAATGAGGATTGTGTCACATCCCCACGTGCGCCATCAGTGTTTTTCCATCTAATCCGTGGCGAATATTTTTGTAATTCGAATTACGTATTAAACACGAATTATCCGGTAACTATAAGGTCATAATGCTTACAAAAACTATGTAAAGGTTACGTCTGCTGTTTCTCTCAGTGTGAATGGGTTACGTGTGTATGGTGTAGCACATGTGCCACTTCCAACGCTCTTCTAGTCCGGCTTATTAAAAGTATAAGCCTCGGGTTGATTAACAAAATGTAGAGAAATATTATTTTGATATATGACAGCGATATAGAAAATTTTGCTTCTTTCGGGTTTAATTCGATTAATTATAGAAAGATATTCGTAATTTATTTTACTTTAACAAATACAAAAAAACAGATATTACTAATTATTTATTCATAATAATTTTGAAGCTTATTGAAATATTAATTTGGTATAATATAATGTTTATTTCCTTGCTTACTCTTTGATTTTTTTTTTATAAGCAGCAAGGGATTTTTATATGCAGTATCTCACAGGACGGTGCATACCACAGCCTTTGTTACACGAATTGTGAAGCACTAGCCGGAACGAGAAAGAGCCCAATGACTTTCCCAAAGGGGATCGATCTGACACCGATCGCGTCTCGTGTGAGCGCTATACCACTGGGCTACGTCCCGCCCCACTTATCGTGTTCCGATTCACTGCAATTGTTACTCAGAACATCTGATGAATGAAAAGTGAACCAGAAATAGTTCCAGCAAGGTCGAGGTAACAACCAATTACGTGACATTTAGCTGGGGCATCTTACTTTCCGAGTTACTGGAATATACTGAACCACAAAAGAAAAGTGAATGTGTGTGTGTGCGTGCATGCGTGCGTGTGTGCGTTTGTATGAGCGTGCATGTGTGTGCGTTTGTGTGTCCGTGCGTGTGTGCGTGCGTTTGTGTGTGTGCGTACGTTTGTGTGTGTTGTGTGTGTGTGTGTGTGTGTGTGAGAGAGAGAGAGAGAGAGAGAGAGAGAGAGAGAGAGAGAGAGAGAGAGAGAGAGAGAGAGAGAGAGAGAGACTGTTAAAAATTGGCCTGATGTTAATAATTTTAATAGATACAAAAGCTAACGGGTTTCAAACTGAATAATTATAAATAAATTAAAGCAAAATAAATTTAAATTCGTATTTCTTTTGTTGTGCAGTAAATATCACTTTCATATGAACAAATATACCGACCGGTATGTTTAGCAACATGGATAATGACATGAAATAAAATTGAAAACAAAATGTTATTAGTATTAGTATTAATTTTAAATTTTGTTGTTTTTTTTTTTTTTTTTTTCTTTTTTTTTTTTTTTGGAGGGGGGGGGGGGGGGGGGGGGGGGGGGGGTAGGTAGTTGTTTGTGTTTTGCCATTGTGAAGCGATGGGCATATTATAGTTTATAACAGTTTGCAAAATATGTATAAAACATGAATATCCCAAAAATTAACAGCACTTGAGTATTTTTTATTAATATTAATACTAGGTGAACTTTGTACATTGTTCCGTTTGTATAGAGAAATTTTAGCATTTTGCATTTGGCGAAACAAAATTCCGTAGATTACTGGCATTATAAAACATATCTATTATTATGCAACGCTACACGGTCAACTTTATTCGATACCCAGTTTTAAAAAATCCGTATTAAAGATTGCCATTTGGACACTAATATCTAAGTGCCTGAACCGCTAACAACGTCATACAAAAAACTATTCATGTCATCCGAACTGATTTACGATTATGAAATTGTATCAGTGATCTGCAGTTAGTGATCCTGCGCATTAAAAAATCACCTTTCTGCTCCCAAATTATAGTGAAATATCTGCAGTTCAGTCAGCAGGGGTCAGTGGTGTGCCCGAGAACTGACGTGAAAGAAGTATTAACCGGGATTACACGCAGCGAGTGGAAAAGTTAGCCAACAGATGCAATAAGAAGACCATTTCGTGATGATTGCAATTCCTGTGGCGTTCCTCTGTCATTAAAAGTCAAGTTTTTCTTGCATCCAAGCGGTGCGTGTTTTCTATAAACTGAAGTAAGTGTGCGCTCTCATGGCGAGATTTACGGTAACGATTTGTTATAGACAATAAAGTTCTATTGCGAGAATACCTCAAGGGCAACTATGTTTGTCAAACACCGTAAATTGTGAAGGCGTCAAAGTGATTAGTAACACATTTGAATGGACATAGGGAGAAAGAGAAAGCGAGAAAAAGAGCGAGACACAGAGACATGGAGAAACAAACAGTGACAAGCAAACAAATAGACAGAGACAGACACAGAGACAAAAGCACAAAGAGAGAGAGAGAGAGAGAGAGAGAGAGAGAGAGAGAGAGAGAGAGAGAGACAGACAGACAGACAGACAGACAGACAGAGACAAAAGCACAGAGAGAGAGACAGAGACAGAGAGAGACAGAGACAGAGTTTCTTATTCTATATTTAATATTTGATTTATTGAACAAGTGGGTGACAATACCATGTATGCCAATGCACCAGCTCCCACAGATCACGTCTCTGTTTCGGCAGCTTCAAAGTTAAAACGCTTAACGACACCACTAGAATACATTGATTTATTAACCATCGGTTGCTGGATGTCAAAAATTGTGTAATTGGAACTGGAACATTAAATAGCCCAATGGGCTCACCGACGGGGATGGATCAAAGACCACCGACCCGGCATCAGGCGAGCACTTTAACACTGCACCCCGCCCCCGTGGATGGTTTCAAGTCGATTCTTCACAAAACTCATTCACCTGAGCTTAGGTCTCAGGCTTTCATCTATCTCAGAAATTAAAATCTTAATTTCAGGGAAGAAAATTCTGTTCCAACGACGACGCTATAAACAGTAGATATTTTGGAGTACCAGGGAAAAAAAGAAGCAAAAATTAGTGCTAAATGTTTTGGCCCAAAAGCACGAATTAAACTATTTTAAGAACCGTAACACGTTCACAAAACTCATTACATATATCATAAGATACTCGCACTTGTGTATTATAGTTCGTTTGTGATATACAACCACCTTTAAGAAGTGCACAGAACAATAAATATCGCACTCTCGTGTTCTTACGAAACTCGTTTGAGAATCATATTACAATTCTCAAAAAAAAAATCCCCATTAATGACGTAGAGTGCACGCATTCATGTTTTGGTTCTTTTTTACAATATACAGCTGCCAATACGCTACAACACGGAACCAAAGTTAATTTGGCGCTATCGCTTAATCGAATTCCAACCGTTTTGGCATTTAAGATCCGTGTATGTGTGTACTGAGCAAAAGATCGTGATAAATCTCTTCACCTAGTTCTTGTTAAATAGACAGAATCGACTGTATAACATCAACAGCCTTTATCAAACATTTCATTTAAAGTCCCATTATCACAGTTGGAGGGGCATGCTTTCACCATTTCTGCATGTGTATGATAAACAATCTATCATAAGCATAAGCTTTGCAGAATGAACTAGACAATACCGAAACAGAAATATACTGTCACTAAGCGTAGTTCAAGTTCTTTATTGCTATACGTTCTGCAACTTATAAGCTTTATAATAAAAACAGCAAAATATAATAAAGAGAGAGAGAGAGAGAGAGAGAGAGAGAGAGAGAGAGAGAGAGAGAGAGAGAGAGAGAGAGAGAGAGTAGTAGTAGTAGTAAACAGAGCCTTTCTACTAGTTAAAAAGTAGAAAGTAAACAATATAATCAACTCACTAAAATTAATTTAGGGCAAATAGACATTTAGGTAATAGTTTCCTAGTGTCATATTACGAAACTAGCCAGTCTTGATCACAGATAATTGCTAAACATTGTTAGCTCATGGTAGGCTCAGACTACTAATTGGCCACCTTTCTGCTGTCACGACATCTACAACTGTTCAGTCGCTAGTCTGAGCGCTCTCGCAACTCGATTCGTGTCCTTTTACCCATTAGTTGTTAATCTGAGCGCACCCGTCGTAAGTCGGGAGTTGGAGAAATTACAACGCAACCGTCGAGTTGGTCAACTTCATCGTGAAAGTTGACAGTTTGAGCCTAATATTAGCAATTCTTGATCACAAATGTTTTTAAAATATTGTTATCTCAGACTACCAACTGTCACGCCGGCGATGACCAACTCGCCGATCTCACTCCTTTACGGAGTGTTCAGTTGCTAGTCTGCGCACTCTTACAACTCGATTCTCGTCATATACAACTTTTACGACCGATCAGTTATTAATCTGAGCGCGGCCATCGTAAGTTGGGAGAGGGGGAAATTACAACGCAACCGTCAAGTTGGCCAACTCCGTCGTGGTAGCTGATAGTCTGCGCCTAGCATAATTGTGGGCCAGTGACGCACGCAACAATCATGTTGGCATTTGTACCATACATAAAGAAAAATGTCCAAAATGTCTACAAATTTCTCAACATCTGCTAGGAAATGAAACTATTAATTACTAGTATATCTTTTTTACGGACATGCTGTCCAGGAAAAGGTATAATCTTTACATTTCTAAACAAAAATTAATAAATATTTTTGTCCATTATGCATCTTTGATACAGTTCCTTTAAAGCATAACTAGTTTGCAAAGGGTTTGTAATAAAATAACTGAATACATATATTAGATGTTGTTGATGTACACAGTGTTTTCTCTTGCTTGGTTTTGGGTCGATGGGTGGGTTTTCGGGTTTTTAAGTGTGTGTGTGTGTGTGTGTGTGTGTGTGTGTGTGTGTGTGTGTTTGTTTGTGCATGGGTGTGTGTGCGTGGTGGGTGGGGGGTTTGGGGTGTGTGAGGGGAGGGGTGTTTTGTGCTGATTTTCCCTAACTTAGACATATTGACGTTACTAAAAGCATAAATCATATGACTAACATATAATATTGTATTGACTTAGTGGGCATGGGATGGGGTATTTGTAGATTTCTCTTTTTAGGAATAGAAATATTATATTTGAATTATAAAATATTTCAGCAAATTATGTTGTACCTTTCTAATAAGAAATGTATAATTATTGGAAACAAAATCGGGTTACTAAAAGCATAAATCACATGAGAAATAAATGATATTTTATTGACTTTTATGGAAACGGGGAAACGCTTAATATGTTTCTAGTTTCGTTGTTGCGGCCCCTGCGCGTGCTGTAACCATACCGTGGTGCAGGGGTGTAACATTATCTTTGAGAATGGCCAATACAGCACAAATCCCCTTGTTTTCTTTGGGATAAAATTAAAATTTTAAATAAAAGTCAGTATCTATCTGTGATATTTGTATTTTTGCACAGTTCTTTACACTGTTTTTATTTAAATCTTGAATGTTTATATTAATGTTGATCATCACTTTATTTGTTTGCATTACCATAGTTTGACACCCAATAGCCGATGTATTTTTCGTGCTGGGGTGTCGTTAAACATTCATCCATTCATTCATTCATTCGTTGTTGCGAAGTCCCCTTGTGGGAATAAAAACAAATCATATTACTTTGAATTACAATACTGATTCAACGTATTATATTTTACCTCTCGCGTAAGAATTATATAATTATTGGAAACAAACAAATTCGTAATAAATATTTATATTCACAGGTGACAACTTAAGTGGGTATTAACCGCTGTTAGTTCCGTATTGAGCTCTTTAAACCTGGCGTCTTCGCCCATGAAAGAGAAGTCGGGTGATTTGTAAGATTCTGTGCAGATAACTCCGTACATCTGTAAAAGTTTGTTATTCCAGTACAATTCATAGTGACGATCCGTGAACGTAGACTTTGATTCTTCGTGGCGTTAAGATTAGTTGTGGGAAACAGCTGAACTCGTTTTGATACCCAAAGATCGCTTAGTGGGCATAGAGATCTTTCTTACCGGTATTCAATAGCCGTGTTCTACGACCGAGCATACCTGTTTGAGGCCCATTTTGTAATAAACGACCCATTTTGTAATATGTACCCATTTTGTAATAAAAAACGACCCATTTTGTAATATGTACCCATTTTGTAATAAAAAACGACCCATTCTGTAATAAACGTAGGTACCCATTTTGTAATAAAATCGGACCCATTTTGTAATAATAAATAGGTGCCCATTTTGTAATAAAAAAAATGCCCATTCTGTAATAAAGGCTTAAAACGTCAGATTACAACATAGGTGTAGGCCTTTGTTTAATATATACAAAGTGAAATAATATTAAACTTTGTGTTTAGATTTATTTCGATGGTCGATGGTTCGCCTGGGATACGAAATTTCTAACGCTAACCCTATAAATATACATTGTTTTCTTGTTCCAACCAGTGCTATTCGGTTGGGGTATGAAGAACCAAGTATGTATCAAAAATAGTAGCTTGTGTGGGTAGTCTGTATCATAATTATCGGAACAGCAACAGCTGATTAAAATACTTTGTGATGTTAAAGAAGCATACATTAAAGATTTAATTAATATTGATAAGTGTATTAGTTTGGCATAAAAATTATAAGTTAAGGCACTCTCTTGTCTAAAAGCATACTAGTTGTCACTTTTCTTTTATACTGTTTGTGAATGTAATACTTTTATGCATGTAGGTAACATTTAGTTTATATATTTCATTGTATTATTACCTAACATGAAAACCAAAAGCGTTAATATGGAGAATAGTGGTACTTTCGGTGATCATATCACCCTGCAGCGAGCTGCGCAATTGTTCTTTGTGAACATTTTAATATTTTCTAGTCTCGGACCTCATGCAACAATCTTACTATCTCCCTCAACTCATTTTAATCCAGCATTGCCAACACTCGTTCTTGGTCATATTGCTGAAGGTCACGGGGAACATTACGTCAGTTTAAGTAATTCAGCCGAAATAGTTCATGACACTATACATCGTTTACAGTCTGACGATGATTCTATATTAGATGATGATCACGAGTATCCTTCTCTTGTAACACATTCCACACCAGTAACTGACGGTGATACGGAATGTCTAATTAGCAACACCGGTATAATTAATGCATCTAACAAAGGGGAGTGCGGTGACGGACAGGCTTTACCAAACGACATTTTTAAGGAAATCATTAGATGGTGTATGTATGATGACTGTCACATGCTCGGAACGTTTAATAGGGTATCCACAGGACTTAGAAAACTGACAGAATCTTTCTTACCAGAAATACATATTAACGATTTCTTAGCTGAACGACTGCGTTTATGTGGCGCACTTGAAAAAGTTATAAGTGTTCAGAAATTAATTAGAATTGCGGGTAAAAACAGTGGGCTTGGCCTGAGAATACGACAGTTATTCTCACAAAACCGCAGATGGTACAGTGCCTGGTTGGTTGTTTCCGCGTTATATTTTGGGAAATTTATCATAAACGATATATTTTGGAAATGATCGAATTTCTTACATTTTTAAATTCATATTATTCATCATATGGTAGTTACGATCACTAATCATTATTCTATCTCGGCAGTCCTCTAACGACATCCTGCTTCTGCATAATAATAATGTTAGAATAAGTTGTATTGGGAAAAGAAAATTATAAATTTTACGCAACCAAACGGACGCTCTCTCTCTCTCTCTGTCTCTGTTTCTGTCTGTCTGTCTGTCTGTCTGTCTGTCTGTCTCTCTCTCTCTCTCTCTCTCTCTCTCTCTCTCTCTCTCTCTCTCTCTCTCTCTCTCGCTCTCCCTCCCTCCCTCCTCTCTCTCTCTCTGTGTTTGTGTGTCTGTTGTTTTGTCTATCCGTGTGTGTCTCTGTGAATATATATTTTTGAAAACAGGTTTTTTTCCCATGAAAAGTTTCATTATTCAAGGAGAACTTTTCTTTGTTAGAAACGATGACAGTTTGGTTTTCTTTTCGCAACACAGGTCTGTCTGTTTCTCTCTCTCCCTCACTGGTTCTCTGTATGTCTCATTCTATCTGTATCTCTGTCTATATTGCTTTCTCTGTATATATGTCTGCCTGCCTGCCTGCCTGTGTCTGTCTGTCTGTCAGTCAGTCAGTCAGTCAGTCAGTCTCTCTCTCTCTCTCTCTCTCTCTCTCTCTCTCTCTCTCTCTCTCTCTCTCTCTCTCTCTCTCTCTCTCTCTCTCTCTCTCTCTCTCTCTCTCTCTCTCTCTCTCTCTCTCTCTCTCTCTCTCTGTGTGTTTGTGTGTGTGTGTCTGTGTGTCCATCTTTGTATTTATCTGTGTGTGTCTCTGTGAATATATAGTTTTGAAAACAAGGGGTTTTTTCCAGTTCTTTTCAAAACATACGTTTATTTTTCAGTGAATTCATACATATATAATAATATTTTGTGTTAACTTCAGGAGGAAGTACCTGTACATGCTTATAATTTATGTAAGAAATAAACCGGTTTTGATACACAATGTTCCTTATCGAAATATTATTAGCACATTTATGAATTAACTTAAATAGTTCCTATTGTCATGCATAAGGGATAGTTCATGTTCAGTTACTACGATTTAACATTTCCTGACACTTCTAGTGTCTCACATGGTATATTTTTAATCTATGGGATCGTTCAGTTAGTTGTGCAGCAATTTATTCAAATACATCAAATCTTATTCAAAATTCTGTAATATTATTACAGTGTATATATTTAAAATGTTCATATTTATGGGATTATTAGCAAATGTACATAGAAGTTTAGAAAGAAATGTATATATATACCTAATATTGCCGGTAACCATAACAAAAGAAGAATAAGAAAGGCAAATGTGGGTAGTTATGTATATATATATATATATATATATATATATATATATATATATATATATATATATGCATTCAAGACCGCATATGAGCACATAGTCAGGCGGCAAACTAAAGTACAGTGTAAGCGGTAAATCAGTTAATGGACAGTACCTGTACACAATAATTGTAGATTAACTTCCACAACCATCGGCTGAATGATCACATGTGTTTTATGTGTATTGTTCACTTTCTCGTGGTGGGTGGGGGATGGGGTAGGGCGGCTGGGGGTGTGCGGAGGGAGTGTCAGTGGGAAGTCACTTTTGACGGATACTAGTTTGAGTGTATTTCAGCTTAAGTAGTTGTTGATTAAACCCACTGTTTTTAATCAGCTGCTACGGCTTTTACAACACATTCATGTAGGTTACTTTCTCTTACACATATCTACACTTAGATTATAATGTAACAGTCGTGGCGTAATGGGGGGGGGGGAGAAGGAACTGGTTGGAACGGCAAAAAACCCAATTGATGTGTTCACCGAGGAGGTTCTATCCTGTTACCCAAGTCCCCCAGGCGAACGTTCAACCGATTAAGCTAGATCCCGCCCCGATCATGATAGATAATACCACACGATGGGTTACGAAAAACAGCAAGGATATTTTATATGCACTTTTCCATAGTCAGGATAGTACATACCAGGGCTTTTAGTATACCAGTTTTAGGGTACTGGTTGGAACAGACAAAAACCCCAATTTGTGTGTCCACAGAAGTTCGATCCTGCGACACAAGCACCTCAAGCGAGCGGTCTGGAGTAATGGATGAACGGAAAAACTGAATAGGTTCACTTACAGAATAAAACTTAAGACATATTCGTACCCCTGACGAACTCCCAACCACTGAAAAAAAATCTAAAAACAAAGTTTAAAATTATTTCAATTTGTATATATTTAACATCTATGTCGTATTCTGACGTTTTAAGCCTTTATTACAGAATGGGCATTTTTTTTATTACAAAATGGGTACCTATTTTTTATTACAAAATGGGTCTGATTTTATTACAAAATGGGTACCTACGTTTATTACAGAATGGGTCGTTTTTTATTACAAAATGGGTACTTATTACAAAATGGGTCGTTTTTTATTACAAAATGGGTACATATTACAAAATGGGTCGTTTTTTATTACAAAATGGGTACATATTACAAAATTGGTCGTTTATTACAAAATGGGCCTCAACACCCGTGATTGTTCTGTGATGTTTGAGAGAAACTGAAAGGAAAGATTTCCGCCTGTTACCCCATTTTATTGATATATGTTTAAAGGGAACCTCACCCTAACCCTAAAACTAACCCTATACCCTAAAACTAACCCTGACCCTAAAACTAACCCTAACTCTAAATTAACCCTAACCCTAAAACTAACAATAGGGGTAACAGTCGGATATTTTACCCTACTATTCACATTGACTTCAAAATAATAATAATAATAATAATAATAATATAAAATAAATACATAAATAAATGAATAAATAAATAAATTAATAAATGTTTACCTAGATTCGTGATTATATCCAGTTAACGATCAAGCACGCTGTCCTGGACACACATCTCTGCTATTTGGACAGTGGGTTAGTGGTTAGTCGATAGTGGTTAGTGAGAGAGAAGTCGGTGTAGAGTTATTAAACTCGCTCCGGTTGGAAGCAGGTAAAAGGAGGCGATCCCAGCAGGGCCGTAGCTAGTGGGGGGCAAGGGGGGGGGGGGGGGGCAGATGCCCCCCCACCGACAAAAAATCCGGAAAGCATTATAGAAACTTAAAAAAAATTCTCTTCTTAATTGTTTAAGAAGTTTTAGACTATTAACTACTCAGTTGCCCCCCCCCCCCCCCCCCAAACAAAACATCCTAGCTACGGCCCTGCCCAGTACCTACCAAACAAAGACTTCTTAACGGGCATACGAGTCTTTCTTCCCAGAATGCAATGCTCTTCCTTTTTACCGTAAAAGTGTCATTCTGGATGCGCTCATACTGTCTATCGTCCGGCCAACTGAACAAAAGTGCCCTAAAGGGCATTAGTTTTAACTTATTGTCGTGCTTATATTTAGTTAATGTTCAAGCACGCTGTACCGATGCCTGAATGCGAACGTAGTACATGTACATGCTAGTCGTATGTTGGTACACTTGGTGATTTGAGGTTCCAAGTTAAATATAGAGAGAATGAAAAGAATGAAAAACAACATTATGTTTAAGGACGCACAACACATTTTTATTTACGCTTATTTGACGTCGGATTTAGGACTACACATATTATAATGAAAAACAAAACCCGTTACCTTCACTCCTTAACCTACGCTTTTCTATTAGCGGCGAGGGCTATATTTTATACACCATGCCACAGACAAGATAGTACATACCACAGCCTTTCTTACGCTAGTTGTAGAGCACTGACTGGAACGAGAAATAGGCCCACCGATGGGAATCTTTCCTAGATTTCTAGTAATTGCCCGTAAGACAAACGTTTTACCACTGGGCTACGCCTCGCTTGTTGAAAATAATAAAAGTGAGAAACTTTCTTGTCCGAAGCGATCTTAGTGCTAAAAGTACATAAGGTAGATCTGCACTTTAGGTAATATTAGCGCTGAGATATCTTCCTAAAACGGAGCCCAGCATTGCCCAGTGTATGTAAGTTCGAATATAATAACCGAACGCATGTCTGAAAGAGATCTGTTAACAGTCAGATTAGCGTCCTCATTTCCCTGGAGACTTCCCACGAGTTCCCCAGTAATGAATACACTGTCCCACAACGACACTCCTCATTGTGGCGAGCTACCCAATTAGTATACAGGCATATTTATTTCACTCATTTTCATCTATTCCGTCTCTTATATCGAATTAAAGTTCAAGCACGCTATGCTGGACTAACCTCTCTGCTATCTTGTTTGTTCAGGACAGGCCATCGGTCAGGATTTTATATTGGGGGCACATTGTCTATGCGTCGTGTCATGGGGAGACAGGTAAATATAAAATGTGGGAAAACAAATGAGGGGTGACTGTGGGATCATGCCCCTATGCCCAAATTCGGGCAAAAATGATAACAGATATTCGGTGAAATGTGGTAACCTGATACTTTTTATTATGTATTTCCGTCATTCTACCCACAAAATTAGTTGCCATCCACGGAAATATGCGCAGCGATTCGTGTGCAAACCTATATAGCTGTTCGGTAGTAATGCTAATATGAATAAATGTTATTATCTGGATTCGGGCATTTTCGTTTAATTCGGGCAAAATCTCGCCTGCCCACCTACAAAAATGGGAGCCTATAGGATTATGCCCATGCCCTCTCACCATCACCATCACCACCATCACCACCACCAACCTTGATTCGCTACTGAGACAGTCGTTGGTGTTATGTGTCACCACTTAGTTAAGCAATCTTTTCTGGTTTGGTGCCGGTGTGCTTTGGATTCGAACTCGGCACCCACCAGCCTTAGTTAAAGCTGATGGCTTATCCAGTACCCCACCTACAGTTGGCAGATAACTCGATTATGCTAAAAACATGAGTCGTCTGCTAATGTATTGGCGCAGTTATCATGTTAGGTAACTTTAAAAAAAAAAAAAAAAAAAAAAAACAACACTCACTTTAATTTATGACGTTATTTCATTCATTCCGGTTTTATAATAGTTTACAGAAGTTATACCGGCCACTTGTGTGGTATTCTCAATATCCTTAAACTATTGTCTGTTATGACGATATTAAATGTTTAATTAGCATCACACCCAGGTGGTGAGAATGTATTATTTTCTGTTATGACGATATTAAATGTTTAATTAGCATCACACCCAGGTGGTGAGAATGTATTATGGAACTGCAACTGTGATCATTCATTCAGGGGATGCCTTCTTATTCGGGATATTTTGATTAGAAATAATCAACTTATTTTAAATAATGTTACAGTCTAGCCCTGATGACCTGTCAAGCTATTATTATTTTAATAATTATCTTTTGATTCGTGCCTAAGCGCAGTTTGTCAAAATGTCTAAGTATTTAGTCAGCCATTGCACACATATATTAAAACTCATGCACCTTTTTAATAGGGTCGATCCTGTCTTAAGAAATTTGTCTAAGCGAATTTTTGTCAGCCTTGGTCACCGTGTCTATATAAGATTACTGTGCCTTGCAGAAGTATAAATGTCCATAGCGAAATCATAGATGTATACGCGGAACTGGAGGCGTTTTACAAAACTAAATCAAGAGATAAAATTCTGTTCCTGTTTATTTGCGGTGATCGATGGAATCGCGAGAGATTTCGAAGCTGTTCCTTACACGCGTGTAATTATACCTTCCATTATTCACGGCGTGGTAGCCGTTGGTGCCCGATGGTCGTGGTAATTGGGGTCTAGAGGTGCTAATGGCGTGTTATTCCACTTGGCCTTTGCTGCTTATTCCCATGGAATTACTTTGCATGGGTATGTCCTGTTTATACGGTACTCATGAAAATGATGTCAAAGAAGTTACCACTCAACGCAAATGAGAAGTAGACGTCATTAAAGAAAGAAAACAGTATTGTTAGTCGTCAGTTTCAGCTTAAATATATCTGGCAAAAGTTGGTTTATTTTGCACTGTTAACTGTTAAGGCTTGTATAGACTGGATGCGGCGCGATCGTGCGGTCCGGCTAAAAATAAACTCGAAATGCATTATTTTCAATGAGAGCGTTTAGATTGGATGCGTGCGGTGCGTGTGTCTACAAAACGCATGCGGCCACCGCAATGAAATAATCGTATATGGTGTATATACCCAAACACAAGTCGCATGAAATAATCGTATATGGTTTATATACCCAAAACACAAGCCGCAATGAAATAATCGTATATGGTGTATATACCCAAACACAAGCAAGCCGCAATGAAATAATCGTATATGGTGTATATACCCAAAACACAAGCCGCAATGAAGTAATCGTATATGGTGTATATACCCAAAACACAAGCCGCAATGAAGTAATCGTATATGGTTTATATACCCAAAACACAAGCCGCAATGAAGTAATCGTATATGGTGTATATACCCAAAACACAAGCCGCAATGAAGTAATCGTATATGGTTTATATACCCAAAACACAAGCCGCAATGAAGTAATCGTATATGGTGTATATACCCAAAACACAAGCCGCAATGAAATAATCGTATATGGTATATACCCAAACACAAGCCGCAATGAAATAATCGTATATGGTGTATATACCCAAAACACAAGCCGCAATGAAATAATCGTATATGGTGTATATACCCAAAACACAAGCCGCAATGAAATAATCGTATATGGTGTATATACCCAAAACACAAGCCGCAATGAAGTAATCGTATATGGTGTATATACCCAAAACACAAGCCGCAATGAAGTAATCGTATATGGTTTATATACCCAAAACACAAGCCGCAATGAAGTAATCGTATATGGTTTATATACCCAAAACACAAGCCGCAAACACATCAGACACAACCGTCGGACCGCACGCACGCGCCGCATCCACTCTATATGTGACTTTGATGCTGGACTCAGTTTTGTTGGTCAAGGTCAGTATCTTAGTTAATAACTGTGTCATGTTCGTGAGTGCTCACTCGTAAAGATTAATTCAGTGTGATGTGTAAAGCCATAAATGAACCGTGTTTTTCCGTCGTGGAGATATCAAATTGCATTATGTAACAGGAACTCTTTCTTGTCGTGGAAATATAAAACCGTTTTATGTAACAGGAAGCTTTTTCGTGGAGACGTAATACTAATGTGGCAGGAACTCCTTTTTTTAATGGAGGCACTAATGTTATTCTGTAGAGTCCATATATCTAACGATCGCTAGTGAATATGCACTTTAATTACATCTTCAAGCAGGGCTCGAACTTAATGACGGCACCGACGGTCTTTGCCTTAGTTACGCTATGAACTGTCGTAGGTCGGGGACAGCTGCTGCTGTTGTTGTTGTTGTTTTCCCTCTGGATTACAATTATTGCCGTCGGTTGAAGGGATTATCTTTGTGCCTAAGTTTAAAATTGCCGTAGCCAGGCTCAAAATTGCCGTAGCCAGGCTCAAAATTGCTGCGGGAAAGCATTTTATCTACATTGAAAACATTTCAAATGTGCCGTAGGTAATAAATTCTTATTTACAAGCCCTATCTTGTACAACATACTTCTCGTTCCAGCCAGTGCACCACGACTGGCATATCAAAGGCCGTGGTATGTACTACCCTGTCTGTGAGATGGTGCATATAAAAGATCCCTTGCTGCTAATCGAAAAGAGTAGCCAATGTAGCGGGTTTCCTCTCCCAACATCTGTGTGGTCCTTAACCATATGTCTAACGCAATATAACCGTAAATAAAATGTGTTGAGTGCGTCGTTAAATCATACATTTCCTATTTCCTATGTACAACATACAATCTAAGGTTCAGAGTTTGTGGGTTTCATTTCCAAAGAACTGCTCACCTGCTTTTGTTTTGACATAAAACATATCACACAATGCATTATTATTATTATATTGAGAGGTTGCATGTGTTATTAATACAAGTAACTGTACTCGTATGTGATATAAAACATATTATTCAATACATTAGTATGCACTATCTTGAGAGGTTACATGTTTTATTGGCTTGTCAAACATAACAATGTTCTTTACACTAAATCTAATTGGGTAACATGGATTTCACTTCATCGTGAAAAAGTAAATTCAACCTACTCTCTTGCTACTATTCAATTAAAGCTCAAGCACGCTATCTTGGGCACAATACTTCACGTTTTTCACTATGATATTAGTTGTTAGTCGTTAGTGCAAGTGCAATCGGTGTAGTGGCCTTACACCAACTTAGTCTCTAGTGAGTTATTGAAAACGTCTAGGCTAATGGCGGTGTTGGGATACGAACCCAGTATCTACTGTTCTCAAAACTGATGACTTAGCCACTATTTTATTAGTTAAAGTTTGTTTTGTTTAACGACACAACTAGAGCACAGTGATTAATTAATCATCGGATATTGGATGTCTGACTCGAAGTCATCAGAGGAAACCCGGTACATTTGTCCATTAGCAGCCAGGGATGTATAATATGCGCAATCCCACAGACAAAACAGCACATACCAGTCGTGGTGCACTGGCTGGAACGAGAAATAGCCCAATGGGCCCACCAACGGGGATCGATCCCAGACTGTCCATGCTTTACCACTGGGTTACAGGTCAGGTCATAGTTCTTAACGACCCAGTGCACCACAATTGGACAAAGGCCGTGGTATGTGCTTTCCTGTCTGTGGGAAAGTGCATGTAAAATTTCCCTTGCTGCATTAGGAAAAATATAGCCGGTTTTCTTTGATGACTACGAGTCAGAATTACTAAATGTTTGATATCCAATAGCCGATGATTAATTAATCAATGTGCTCTAGTGGTGTCGTTAAACCATACAAACGTCTAGTTCTTAACGCGCACATTAGAGCAAGCTGCCCACTGGGCTACGTCCCGACTCCTAGTTTGTTAGAATCAGTCAAGTGGCTGACTCTTAAAACGAGAAGGGGCGGGACGTAGCCCAGTGGTACAGCGTTCGCTCGATGCGCGGTCGGTGTGGGGTCGATCCCCGTCGGTGGGCCCGTTGGGCTATTTCTCGTTCCAGCCAGTACATCACGACTGGTATATCAAAGGCCGTGGTATGTATTACCCTGTATGTGGGATGGTGCATATAAAAGATCCTTTGCTGCTAATCGGAAAGAATATCCCATGAAGTGGCGACAGCGGGTTTTCTCTCTCAATATTTGTGTGGTCCTTAACCATATGTCTGACGCAATATAACCGTAAATAAAGTGTGCTGAGTGCGTCGTTAAATAAAACATGTCTTTCTTCTTCTTCTTTTTGTAAAAACGAGAAAGTCCTGCACGATATATGGGTGACTACGTCATCTTTTGTTTGGTGTAGCGAGATAACTGATCACTTTGACAGGCACGGCCACTACATTTGACACTAGCTGTCTATTACGTTGCCATCTTTAAACATGCGTGATTCACGGGTACGCCATGATTTCCGATTATCGTGTAGACTCGACTGTAGTTGTCAGCTGCAGCTATTTCTGACATTCTTAAAGTGCACAATAATATTTCCAGTCAAAGGTCTATTCAGTTATCATCGAATAAAAACGCCCGGTTTTTTTCGTCCTTGACATCATGAATTGTATGTACTAAATTACCGGAAACGTCGTGCCACGCTTGCATGACGCACGACATATTCTATCGGAGAATGCCATGTTGATTTTTGCTTTCAAAAATAGAAAAATCGGCAAAAATAATTATAATGGCAATTAACATTGTATATGTGATCATATTAATGATGATGCTAATTGTGGAGGTGGTGGTGAAGATGATGATGGTCGACCAAATCTAGCATCACTTAACTTAATAATAATTATGATCTTTCTACATATACTGTCGGAAAAAAGTTGCACCAAATACTGAGTGAATGTAAACCGAATTACATTTACTTGAAATTTGGTTAGAAAACGATTGTGTGACTATAACCTTCGATATTCCAGAGGTGCTCTGTCAACTGCACGTGTTATTCGCGCTTCGTGCACACAGCTTGCCTTATTCGCATTTCAGGTCACGTGCACCTGTTTGACGTCATTATTTCTTTCTTTTTTTAAAATAAAGTTTATTGACCCTG
Source organism: Gigantopelta aegis (assembly GCF_016097555.1). NCBI lineage: Eukaryota > Metazoa > Mollusca > Gastropoda > Neomphalida > Peltospiridae > Gigantopelta > Gigantopelta aegis. Next base: position 73,861,832 of record NC_054707.1, on the reverse strand, counting down.
GTATCGCTACTTTATAATCATTTAATGTTACAGATTGTACATCAAACAGTAATAATGCATAAAAAACATAGTTCATAATTTTATGGGGTTCACAGAGAAGCTAGAAATAATAGAAATAAAGAGAAGGAAGGAGAGAAAGAAAGAAGATTGAAACATTGAAGGAAAGGAAAATTAAATTAAATTAAAGGATAAATTGCAATAGAAAATAGTACAATTATCATTATTATCATCATCATCACTAGCGTCATTACCATAACCATTACCATTACTACTACTGTATTATTATTTCACACGTATAGGGATAATGTATAAGATGTAATTTAAATTAAAATCAAAACAGAATAGTAAAAGACGTCATTCTTTATCATTGGACCGCAAGAGGATTGTATGAATTCTTAACACGGAAAAACACTTTTGTCGGTATCTGATTTTTTGGCAACTTGGTGTCATGACCCTCAGAAAATGAACGTCTTCCAGCGACTGGTATGCCTGAGGTTGGAATGCTAGGCAAGTTGGTGTTCATTTGTGTTCTTTAGAACATTATACAATGTCTGCTGTAAATGTTGCCAACAGTTGAAGAATATTAGATCTTCCATGTTTATCAGGATAGTACACCTACGGAATTATTTGGAAAAGACAAGCCTAGCTTCTTGAAACATCCCTAAGTTAAGGTCAATTAGTGTAGGTCAACTGTACGCAACCGGTTACGTGATCACAAAATACGACAAGGAGCATCCAGCAAAATTAATATGATCAAAACGTAATCCTACGGCGCACCAAGCATGGTTTAGACTACACTTTAGGGGGTGTTTTTTTAATTATTTTCTTTTTTTGTATTTATTTAATAAAAATTTTTAACGACACCACTAAAGCACATTGATTAATCAATCATCGGTTCTTGGATGTCAAACATTTGGTAATTCTGACTCGTAGTCATCAGAGAAAACCCGCTACATCCTTCCTAATGCAGCAAGGGATCGTCTATATACACTTTCCCACAGGCAGGATAGCACATACCACGGCCTTTGATATATCAGTCGTGGTGCACTGGCTGCAATGACAAAATAGCCCAATGGGCTTTAGGTTCAGAAGACGTAAGTGCATCACTGTACTTTTAACAGATACATAACGCATATATGGCAAACACAAATGTTTTGATTTATTTTCAAATGTGAGCATCACTGAGATTTTAATGCTGCACAGGAATTGTTTCCCGCAAGTATATAAGAGAGGACTGAAGGGACATGTTTTCTACAAGTTGTTCCATAGTTGCAGTTCAAAGCCTTATCTTATATTTTATTTCCAGGGCAATGAGTACATCTGATCTGTATGTTTAATTTCTCCGCGGAAAATGGTCTTTTATGTCCGAGAAACAGTTGCTGTCACTTAAAATTTTGCGTCGCCACAAAAACAAGTTCCTGTAGGATACAGTGGTTTTATAACTTCACGGAAAAACTACTTCCTGACACTATGTCGCCACAATAAAAAGGTTCTATTCACTTAAGGCAAGGTCTTGTATCTGTAATTAAGGAAATATTTCATTTAAAAAACTATTATAGGCTTTGAAAAGAAATAAATAACAATCATATTTTTATTACAAACTGGCCATTATTTTTTTTTAATTTTGACGTAATTGTGTTTTTTAAGCAAATATACCACAAATATGGGATATTTCCTATAATTAAATACGGAAAATTCCTACATAAATTATCATGTGTTTTATATAAATTACTGGCTAAACTGCCTCATTGTGCATAATGCTTTACAGGCCAAAAGAAAATACTTTTCGAAATGAGAGGGCAGAGTGGGTGGCAGCATATGTGTAATTATTGATTCTCACACAAGACAGTATAGAGTTCATATTTTTCGGCTGCAAGGGATCTTTCAAATGCACTTTATATGCCATGACGACAGTACAGAATGTGCAAACCTTTTTCCCATAGTTACAACGTGTAACATTCTAAGATTCAAATGCTTTTCACAAAATTGGCGTTTTATTCTGGTAATAACAATTACACTGAGTAACATCCTTGGTAAAGTCTATTTGTCGATATGTTGAACACAACTGTCGAGATGGCGAATGGTAATACTTGATTAAAACACTGCCGTGTTTATTTGAAATGAAAACAAGAAAACCAATATTCGATTTTCTCGGCACACAATTCAAACACCTATCTTCTTTGGACTAAAAGGCCTTCAATGTTATTAAAACAACAATATGGTTTAGTGACTATCAGCGGTACCAACTTAATCTCTTCATTTCATTTCAACTTATGTTTGTGCTTATATCCAATTAAGGTTCAAGCACGCTGTCCTGGGCACATCCCTCAGCTATCTGGGCTGTCTGTCCAGGACAGTGGGTTAGTTGTTAGTTGGTTAGTGGTTAGTGAGAGAGAGAGAGAGAGAGAGAGAGAGAGAGAGAGAGAGAGAGAGAGAGAGAGAGAAGAGGGTGTACTGGCCTTACACCTACCCATTGAGCCATTAAGAACTCGCTCTGGGTTGGAGCCGGTACCGGGCTGCGAACCCTGCACCTGCCAGCCTGTAGTCCGATGGCTTAACCAGTGCGCCACAGAGGCCGGTTTAATCTCCTCAGATAAATAAATTTGCCTCGTTTGTGTAGTGGTTAAGTAATCAGAATTAAGGCTGGTAGGCAATGGGTTCGAATCCCGGTACCGGCTCCCACCCAGGGCGAGTTTAACGACTCAATGGGTAGGTGTAAGACCACTAAACAGACTTGTCGCTCACTAACCACTAACAACGTACCACTAATTTACTGACCTGGACAGTCAGTCCAAATGGCTGCGTGTGTCCAGGACAGCGTGCTTGAACCTTAATTGAATATATGCACGAAAATAAGTGTAAATGAAATCAATGAAAGGTAAGTTATATCCAGTGTTATCAATACGTCTATTTGGTTCAAAGACTATCAAAGATAACAAGCAAATAATCTCTTCAGATAAATGAATCAATCCAAAGGATTTGTACAGAAATTATTTCGTATCAAAAGTGATATGATATAGTATGTTATGGAAATCATTTGTAAAATAAACACTAGCACATTTACACGGCATATAATGAATAAATGAAATATGTTTTTGTTTTTGTAGGAGAAAGAAGTAAGAACTTTTAATCATTGAAGTGTTAAACATGGTATGTGCTGTAAAAACATAATATTGATTTATTTGTGGAACTACCAGAAATGAGGTTTTAATACAAACTCTTCCACTAAACCCACATAATTGTGTATGAATTTTCGAAAGTTATTGAGTTCAATAATTTAATTCATTTATTTTAATGATCGATTCTAGTTCCGAGAAACAGTTTTGGACATTACAGAGTGTCATTTTGTTTTTGTCTATTTCACTTTCCATTTCCTCCAACATATTGATACAATCATTAACTTACTTTAATATTTCCTTAAACCACATACAAAAGAAAACATCCACCCAAACAAACATGCCAGCGTGAAGACGATCACACAAATAAACTAAAATAATTAACTTTCCCCTTTGCACCATAAGACCAGTTACAACAATAACAATTACACACGTGTACATGTATAAAGAAAATGGGGTGAGAATGAAACGAAGGCCTAAACCCAAGTGTAAGAGCCGTAACTACTTAAACAAATTGAATGTGTAAAGATCTCTGACAGAATTAGGTCTGGTGTTATTTCATCCAACGTGGGATTATTTCTAACGTTAGTAGAGACATGTAGAGCCGAGTGTTTTGCGTTCCCACGTGTTAAGCTATTCCACTTCTACACTGATAAATACTATACGGGTCCAGCGCCTTGTGAAAACATTTGAAGGGAACCGGGTTAGGCCTGTCTGAACGATGTCGTTATTGCGATCGGAGGCAATGAGGCGCCGTGAGTATGACAAAATCTAGAAGCCAGCACAGAAGGGTATTGTGTGGAGAGGGAGGTTAAGATGCGTGTAACAAGATAACGGAGACCCGGTTTCAAAGCGAATGGGTAAAAAGAAACTCATTAAGCTGAAAAGAAAACAACGAAATATAAATATCGGTCATAAGGGTCAGTTAATACAATAAAGAAGGTTAAAGTTTGTTTTAACGGCATCACTAAAGCACATTGATTTATTCATCATCGGCTATTGGATGTCAAACATTTGTTAATTCTGACATGTAGTCTTTAGAGAAAACTTGGTAGATATTTTCATTACTTTCACATGCCCCCTCCCTTTCCACAGATAGGGCATCACATACCACGCCTTTGGATATACCAGTCGTGGGGCATATATTTTTCCATTAGCAGCAAGGGATCTTTTATATGCATATTTCCCACAAAAAGGACAGCGGATACTACCCAGTCGTTGGGGTCAGGAAAACAAGCCAATGGGTCTGAAGAGATTCGATCCTAAGATCCAAACACCTTGGGATAGCGCTCTACCGACTGAGCTAATTCCCACTCATCAGTGCGGAATAAAACTTGGAATGTCTACAGTGGCAAATCGGTACAGGGACACAGGTGCACTTTTTAATAAGCGTGTGTGCGTGTGTGTGTGTGTGTGTGTGTTTTGTAAAAGAAAATTAATTTTGGATAAGGGAAATTGGAAGTCTTCTTTTTGGGTGTTCTTGTTTGTTTTAATATTTCCATTATATATATATATATATATATATATATATATATATATATATATATATATATATATATATTATAATATATATATATATATATTATATATATATTTAAAAAAACAAACATTTGAGTGCGAGTGGTGATTGCTTGTTTTGGTTTTAACCCTCCCTATATATTACTGACACACAATGAAAACGCAAAACAGATATTTGTTAATATTTTTTTGTGATTAATGAAAAATATATTTATTGGACTTAAAATAACAATTTATGAGAGGAAGCCATTGATTGGTACTTTTGTCTGGGTTTTAATCCTGGTTTTGTTCTTGTTACACATACAATAGCAGAAACACAAAATGGTGTGAGATGCGTTCACTACATGCTCAATTTTGCTGCATACGAAGCACGTGAAATGTCAGTATGTGGACACGTAACGGTGTCATATTCCTCATCGCATTAAGAATGCCACGACTCCGAGAAGAACAAAGGGAGCGAGCGTTGGGCATGGTTCAAGGGGGGACTTCGCAAAGCCAAGTTGCTAGGAGTCCATCTATCAACTATTGGACGACTTGTTGAACGTCATTGTGACGGAACATGCTCTTATTTCTTTTCGGCTGTGGCGATATTAATTGTTTTAGAGGGCCGTGTGCAGTCTCAATATGCACTTAAGCCCAGATGGGCACTTTGTTACGTAATACCTCTGCGCGACAGTGGTCGTGCTGTTTTCAATACACACCCATACCATGTGCGGAGGCCACGTGGCCAGTAGTTACGTAATACCTCCGCGAGTGCGGTTTTTACGACCGTGATTTTGGCGATTAGGCGTCATCAAGTCTGGCCATCTAAGAAAAATATGGCGGCTTGGTCGCTGTGGAAATAGCACTTGCTAGGGGAGGACCGCGTTGTACCCCCAGGCGATATTCGGTTTTTATGATAAATAGCTAGGGTTTTAGAGATATGTGGGAGAAACATATTGGAAGGCTTCCAGGGAACGCGTCCGTTTGGACTTGGTAAATATCATTTCTGCTCTGTTGTATAACTTTGATGTGATTGATGTGACTTTAAATATTTTAATACTGTATTATACCAATATTATTTAGACGGTGCTGCCGGTAATCTGACGCAGTAAACTGTAGGCTCACTGTCTAAAATTATTAAAGCTTAGCCAGTCATCCTAGAGGACCTAGGTAAACTGTAGGTTATTGTCTTTATTGTGATAGGTACCAGTATTAAGTCTGTATTACAAGGTTATTGAATGAGTAGTTAGGGTTGATTAAAAATTAACCAGTTAGGAATAGAGTTGTAATTCCTTTATTAATTAAGTTCCCCTGGAAGCGTTTCTCAATTATCACACGTTATTGAACGAGTAGTAAGGGTTAATTAAGAATTAACCAGTTAGGAATAGAGTTGTAATTCCTTTATTAATTAAGTTCTCCTGGATGCGTTTCTCAATTATCACACGTGTGGGTGTTGTGTCACGGTGAAGTGATTAGAATATTGTATAAACTAGACACCTAGTGATTAACTAATTAAGTGATCAGTTCTGGGTTGTTACTATTTGTTGTTGTTAATTAACTACTGCGGCAGTACATTTGTCAGCGTAGGTTAATACAGATTCCAAAGTGTATTGTGTTTTTGTTGTGTTTTCTAGTGAACTAAACGTGCTATATTATATATACTTTATACAAGATCTTATCTGTGTTCATACCTAGAGACGAGCCACGCGGGTATATACTGCCCGATACAGAGAGATCTAATAGATATACAGTTAGGAGAGATATTTGGATAATCGTGTTTCATTCAGTTACGGGTATTATAGGATCCCCGTGACAGTCATCAACAGACCGGGAGTGTCTGTGATCGACCTCGACCTGGTCAACGTCCCGTTACGACCCCACGCCAAGATCGGCAGATTCGACGACACCACCTCCGTGACCGGTTCAGAACTGCGACGATGACAGCAAGTAACACGATAGGACGTCATGGAAGGCCTATCCATCCGATGACGGTCATCCGTCGACTCAGAACGGCTGGACTCGAATGCAGACGCCCGTACAACGGTAACATCATGACACTGCGATATCGTGCTGCGAGACTACACTTTGCTTTCCAGAATGATAACTGGCCATGTTTCCATGTGAATGTATCTCATGAATACCAGTCATTAATGTCATATTACATTATCCATCAATTCATTAATAGTTTGTCGTTATTTGCAATGAAAAGTTGTTTTTGCGTTTTCATTGTGTGTATATTTATTTATTTATTTATCACGCATACGAACCGGCGCTGTTTATTATTAGAACGAGCTCATCAATGCCAGTCGCACGCTGATCTGAAGACAACGATTTAGTCTAAATTTTACAACATTATCTTTACGCACGCAATGTAATTATTAAATCAGTTTCTCCTATGGACAAATCATCTGTGCTTAAACTGACAATTTCAAAAGGAAGTCTATAATCGGTACTCTCATTTGGATAATCCAAGAAGATTGACCCAGTTTTTGCTCCGATTTAACACATACGCACATACACAAACGCACACACGAGATGGAAGAATTAATTGCCGGTAATGCTGATCGATGTTAAAGGTGCACGACCTACATTAAGAGTATGCAGCTTTGAACTAGATTCGCCTTTAGGGTCAAAATGCAAACTGAGATTTCAGTGCTTGTAAAGCTTTAAACGCGCCTGCGGATTTCGTTGGTTGTTTTCGGGGGAGGGTGGGGGGAGGTTGTTGCTTGTTTGTTTGTTTTTGTTTTTTTGGGGGGGTTTTATGTTTGTTTTTGTTGTTTGTTGTTGTCCCTTATAGTTTCGTGGTGGGTTTTTTTTTTGGGGGGGGTTGGGGGTTGGGGTGTTGGGGGGTTTTGGTTTGGGGGGGGGTTTGTTGTTCATTTGTTGTTTTTGTTGGGGGGAGGGTTTGAGGGGGTTGGGGGTTTTATGTACGGGGATTTTTGTTTTAGTCTTATTGTTTTTGTTGTTCCCACAGACAGGCCAATACATACCGCCATATTTCATATAGTTATCATGGAGCACATGTTTGGGGGTTTGGGGTTTGTTTTGTTTTGTTTTTTGATTTTTGAAAATCAAACAGTATGCCGTCATCACACATGGGTCTAACTGACCACTCAGGCTATCGCTGTCATACCTGACGCACCTCCCAATGGATTAACCACGACACCACGGAGATCGGTTGTCGTCTGCGTTGTTTCGTTTGGTGGTACACACGTTCATCAGTTGCGTGTTCAGGACGGCGAGCGATCGAGCGACAGACGAAGATGTTACGAGTCCAAGTGTTCGTGAGCGCTCGGCCTTCTGAACACGCCACTGATGAGCGTGTGTACTACCAAACGAAACGACGCAGACGACAAATATAACGGGAAGTGTCTCCAATTATATATAAGGCTTACCCTAGTTCCGCACACACATTGATCATTGTTTTAGTAGAACTCCACACTCGTTTCATGCACAACAGTATGTAGTAGATACTAGTTCAAATTAAATCACAACAATGGAATGGAAATGGAATGGAATGGAATGGAAACTCGTTTAACGTGCCCATATCCACAAAGGTTCAGGCATGCCTACCACGGATCCGGCCTCTGACTTCGCCAGTGGATGGTTCCGTGGCAAAATCACAAGAATTTACTGGCTAAATGAAACCACATTTTATAACAAATCCTGAAAGATATCTCACCAATTGTAGGCGTGATTTAATTTAATGCGACATTCAAAGTTAGGTGTCATTCAACCTTTGAGCCGGTGTAATGCTTTTTAGTATACTGCTACCTAAATTAAGGATACTCGTGGTAGCCAGGTAGGCGCCAAAAACTTCAGTAGCCACCAGAATCCACCTAAGATTGACTATCGAAGTCGTCTCTGGGCGTTATTATTTCGATTGCCTCCCCTGGCGGAAGCCACTTAAGCGTTTCTTTACGGCTTATTTCATCTTGTTTTACACCACTAATAAAGATTTGCTAGGCGATAAATTCAGGTGCCGCAGTCAGTGAATGAATCAAAGAAAATAAAGTCTGGAGTGCAACCACTGGGATTAATTATGATATGGTCATAGTCACATGCGTAATACCACACGCATGCAGGGGCGAATCCAGAACACAGCATGAGAGCAACAACAGATATGAATTTAAGGACTATAGATAAATAATCATGAATGTGGGTATTTTATTTTGTGTATACTGCATTTATGGGTGTACACCACGAAATCAAATCCCATAGAAGACAATAGTAACGTAAGTGGGTAAAACTACGAAATACAGAGCATATATACGCCATGGATATACTAGTATATATTATTATCCCTCAACATTAAATCAGAAAAACGGGTTCAGCTGCTAGGTTTAAACACTAAAGAAAATGTCCTTGACAATCCTAGTTCCGCATACAAACTGTCTCATTCTAATTTTAGTAGGACTCCGCACGTGTTTTGGCACAGTTATTGTAGTAGTTGAACCATTAATAATAGTTCAAATTAAGCTACAGGCATTTACTGGCCAGATGAAACCACATTTTATCACAACAAGTCCTGTCACATCACCATTGCCTGGCATGGTCTTATTTAATGCGACATTCAAAGTTGAGTGCACTTCATCGATCCCCGTCGTTGGGGTTCGTTCCAGCCAGTGCACAAAGAAAGAAATGTTTTATTTAACGACGCACTCAACACATTTTATTTACGGCTATATGGCGTCAGACATATGGTTAAGGACCGCACAGATTTTGGGAGGAAACTCGCTGTCGCCACTATATGGGCTACTCTTTCCGATTAACAGCAAGGGATCTTTTATTTGCGCTTCCCACAGGCAGGATAGCACAAACCATGGCCTTTGTTGAACCAGTTATGGATCACTGGTCGGTGCAAGTGGCTTACACCTTGCTGAGCACTCACTCAGGGTTTGGAGTCGGTATCTGGATTAAAAATCCCATGCCTCGATTGGGATCCGAACCCAGTACCTAACAGCCTGTAGACCGATGGCCTAACCACGACGCCACCGAGGCCGGTAGCCAGTGCACAACGACTGGTATATCAAATGCCGTGGTATGTCCTATCCTTGTCTGTGGGGTGGTGCATATAAAACATACCTTGCTACTAATGGAACAAATGTTGCGGGTTTCCTCTCTAAGATAAAATGTTTAAATTTCCAAATGTTTGACATCCAACAGCCGATAATTAATAAATCAATGTTCTCCTGTGGTGTTAACCAAACTTTAACTTGTTCAGACATTCACCCAGTGCGATGCTGTTCCTTTCAGTAGTACACTGCTATCTCATACATCTATATTACACACTTCTTTAAACACAAGTCGTAGGAAACTTATATAGCAGTCATATAGACCACCCTCTTAACTTGTTCAGACATTCACCCAGTGCGATGCTGTTCCTTTCAGTAGTACACTGCTATCTCATACATCTATATTACACACTTCTTTAAACACAAGTCGTAGGAAACTTATATAGCAGTCATACAGACCACCCTCTTAACTTGTTCAGACATTCACCCAGTGCAATGCTGTTCCTTTCAGTAGTACACTGCTATCTCATACATCTATATTACACACTTCTTTAAACACAAGTCGTAGGAAACTTATATAGCAGTCATATAGACCACCCTCTTAACTTGTTCAGACATTCACCCAGTGCGATGCTGTTCCTTTCAGTAGTACACTGCTATCTCATACATCTATATTACACACTTCTTTAAACACAAGTCGTAGGAAACTTATATAGCAGTCATATAGACCACCCTCTTAACTTGTTCAGACATTCACCCAGTGCGATGCTGTTCCTTTCAGTAGTACACTGCTATCTCATACATCTATATTACACACTTCTTTAAACACAAGTCGTAGGAAACTTATATAGCAGTCATACAGACCACCCTCTTACAAGTTTGGACTGCTCTGGCCCTGGGGTTTATCAAAAGTCGTTGTATCAATTAAAGGAGGCAGCAACAGCACTCGTCTGCCCCGGACTGGGCCACTGGCCTCCAGAGATCGAGCCCGGGGGGGACATGCTCGAAACCCTAGTGGTATGGGAGCATGGAAAAGTTTTAAACAACAACAGCAACAGCACGAGTCTAAT